>NC_056739.1:135704879-136004879 GCF_019279795.1 Protopterus annectens
ATTTAAGTAACGCCACTAACAAATAACTTCAGAGAATTCCTTAAAATTCATTTACATGTCACAGGTTTGGGGATTATGTGTTAGGGTCAACCAATTAGTTTTTGATAAAATGGTGAATATTATCTTGCATTCATTTTAGAGTAAGCATTTTTAGATGTAATCTGATTAAACACAATCAGGGGGATGTCCTAGCATACCCTGGAGGAAGGAAAGCTTCTCTTGAAAACACTATAACAAACTGACTGGTACTATTATGGGATAAGACTGTGTGTAAGTAGTCAGTAGTTTATGCATTAATACAACAACATTATTGAAAATTATTGCAGATAATTCTCATTCATTAGAGGTTTGTGAAAACTACAACAAAGGCAGTTGGTTATATGGGTGAGTTGTCCTGTGTACATAATGTGGTCTGTGGGAAAATGCAAAGACTGGATCACGTTGGATAACCACACAAAGCTCGTGGCTTTTTCTGTGCCTTTAGGAGAACCAGAGCTGGAAAGTCTGAACATTTCTATATTAAGGAGGAAAATTCTCTCCTAATAGTTAAATACAGTCTTAAAACTCAATTTTATTTATTTAATAATCATGTAAGACTGGTTAGCACTAAAAACTCTTTACAAGGTCATCTGGGCACTTTGGTCTGAAGAAAGGACTTGCTCAGATGCACATAAAAGCTGTAGCTGGTGCGTGAGGGAAGTTTCTAGTACAACATTCATAAGCAGCTTGTACCTGGAATGCTATTCTATATCAAGCAATAATTTCATTTGGTGTTAAAACTCTATTATTTAAAAAATGCACTAGCTTTCAGTTTTCAAACCATGCTTAAAATATAATGTAATTTAAAAACAGTGTCTGTCTCGCTTGTGCTTACTGCATATCATGTTTGCATTACTTTTCAGCTGTGCAGGGTCTCTATTTACAGCTCTAAGAGTCATTAAGAAACCATATCTAAAAGGTGGAAAGACAAAGAAATGTGGGAGTGCATATTTTAACAACTATACATGTAGACATATTGTGACTTTTGCTGTTTTAATCTGCAAATTATTTATAGCCATAAATACAGACTTTGACTGGTTTGTTTCCAAGTTGAAATAAAAGTGTAAAAATAAAATAAAAAATAGAAATATATAAACAGAACATTTTACTAGAAGTGATTAATTCATTTTTAGTATCTTAGATATTTTTATTTTACTTTTAGTACCATGAGTTTGTTTCAGTACATTTCTAGTAGAGATTTGTGATGGGACTTGTCTATTGAACATGTATGGATTTTGTCTTCTGAACTTCTATGGAATTTAAATACTTTCTGGCCACAATAAAAAGTATTTTTTAGAAATTATAGACCTGTCATGTGTAATGTATTTCTCTTGCCAGATGCTGAAAGATATTTAATTACAGCAGTAATTGAGGATATTGAAACTATGCAAAGAGGTGTTTGCACTTGAATTAGTTCTCAGATTTCATTTTTGATGTCTAGTGTTCTTACATCCCAAGGCAGACAGACAGTCCCTCCAGGAGCCAACATTGAAAAGTAGGGCGCTGTTTGTAAAAACACTGACGTGAAAGAAATACAGTGGTAACATTAAGGTCAAACAAATGCGCGTTTCCTAAAATATTTTTGATGTTTATCCATTATCAAGAATTCAAGAATGCCATTACCTCCACTTCAGAATATACCTAGTATGAAAAACCACTTCTGAGTACTCTTCAGAAGTTGCTACTGTGGCAAGCTTTTCTTAAACTCGTGTACCTTTTCAAGTCCTGTGTTTGATATAATCACAACATCAGCTGACATCCAGACTGTGGTCTAATGGAATGGGTCTGGGGATAGCAAGGGGTTCACTCCTAACGGCTACAGTGAGCTCAAGAGCTGCAGCATGTGGGATCTCACTGTTGTACTCCCCCACCCCACACATAGATCGGTGGCACACCCAAAACACACACAATTTATTCTATATGTTTGGTAAAAGCTAATCCTAAGTACAGTGTATAAAGAAATGGTACAGTAAGCAGTGTGTGTGTGTGTGTGTGTGTGTGTGTGTGTGTGTGTGTGTGTGTGTGTGTGTGTGGGTTGTGGGGTGTGTGTTTTGTGTGTGTGTGTGTGTGTGTGTTGTGTGTTTTGTGTGTGTGTGTGTGTGTGTGTGTGTGTGTGTGTGTGTGTGTGTGTGTGTGTGTGTGTGTGTGTGTGTGTGTGTGTGTGTGTGTGTGTGTGTGTGTGTGTGTGTGTGTGTGTGTGTGTGTGTGTGTGTGTGTGTGTGTGTGTGTGCGTGCTAATGGGAAAGATGATGAGTGGCCCATGCAAAAAGTAACAATACTGAAATTAGAAACAAGGGTAGTATTCATAAAGGGTTTGAATATGTCAGAAGATGAATGGGATATAGCCAGAGCTAGAGCAAAACAAGAAAAGGATCAAAGTCCTGTAGACGGAAAGAGTCATCTAGAGGTCTACATTATGAACAGCAGCTTTAATGATGCATTATTAAGAACAGCTAACATGGTGGCAGAGATAGCAGTAAAGAGTGCAGACAGGGGCAGGAGTATAAGGATATGACCAGGATGGGAGGGGTAGAACTTGGGAACAAGCAGTGGGTATAAATGAACTATGGGGGTGGTAGAACTGGGAATGAGCAGTGGGTGTAAATGAGCTATGGGAGTTATGAATGACCTGAATGTGGCAAAGGGGAAACAGCAAGACAAAAAAAGAAGAAGGAAACCATTGTACCCAAGGAAAGGGCTCAGAGGGGTAGTGAAGGAGAGGGTGTGCAGGAAATGGAATCCAGGAAAATGTCACAAGGGTGATCAGACCCACAAGACCAAAGTGAAAAGGGAACTTGGAAAAGGGACACGTTGACACTGAAGGACCAGGTGCTAGCAGTTTTCAGATCATATTACTTCTGTTCGTTTTTATTTTATTTTATTTTTAGTTTATTTTTATTTGTTTTTCAGGGTAGAGCACTGATCTCCACAGACCTTGTTTGAAAACTACCGCCATGCTCACCATCTTTGTTTGCAGATTTGGTAATGGTTATACACGTGCTTTATTACCATGCCTCAATTATTGCACTGCTCTGTACTTAAGACTGACAGATATGGATCTTACATGCTTGCAGTGGGTCCTGAATTCTAAAAAGATCTTCCAAATTTTCAACCATTACTCTAGAGCTGCAGGATTCGGGCCAGCTGCCTCTTGTGACCAGATCTGCATTTGAGATTTTATAATTCACCGTCTGAGCCATGCACACTTTAGGTTCCATCTTAAGAGAGCTATTAGTGCTTTATGTCCTTGGTCATCCAATCAGATCCTCAGGGGATCACCTGCTATCTGATGCCAGAGCCATGCCTTAGGTTCCTGTTCATCCAATCAGATCATCAGGTGACTGCCTGCTGTCTGATCCCAGAACTATGCCTTGGGTCCCTGTCCATCCATTCAGGTCAGCAGGTGAGTAGCTGCTAGCTGTTCCAATAACCAGGCTTCAAACTTCTGGCAGTTTTTTTTGTCTAGTCAGGTCCAATTTTGTGGAATCAACTACCTTCTCTGATGAGAATAATTGAGACCACATCTTCTTTTAGGACATTTTTAGCACAATTAAAGAAGGCTTTGTGGTTCTATCCTTCTCTTGGATGGCTATTTTTACCTCCTGTCTCCCTTTGTTTGATTTGATTAGTGTCTGGAGCTCCTTGTTGAGTTTAGCTAGAGTGTTTATGTTATCTTGAGAGTCAGATTTATTTTTATGTGCAGTGATTTTTTTCTTTTATTACAGAGCCTGACTAGGTTTGGGTTCTACCACTAGGGGTTATTTTTGAATTAGGAGTTGTATTTATTTCTGAGGTAGATGGATATATCTATGCAGCTATTTGCATGAATGTAGAATTTGGCAGTTTGAATTAGGAGCTGTATTTATCTCTCAGGTGGACAGATACATCTGTGCAACTATTTGCATGAACAGTTTGAATATTTGGCAGTTTGAATTAGGACCTGTATTTATTTCTCAGGTGGACAGATTCATCTATGCAGCTATTTGCATGAACATAGAATTTGGCAGTGAAATATTCCACATAAGCAGTGCAGTCATCAATACAGAAGAGGTTTTGGATTTAGCCAGGTCCTCATTCAGTTTTAGTAAATTAGCTTTCACATAATTTTTGAATACCAAAGTATAAGAAAATGTTTCAGGCTTATTCTTATGGTGAATGTGATTGACTTTTGGTCTGATACGACTGCGGGAAGTTACAATTGGTGGGAAGCAAAGCTGCAGCATATTGGTAATAACTTAGTCCAGGATTTTGTCACCCCTGGCTGTGATGTGAAATAATTGGCCCAGAGAGCTTGTATTGATGAAGTCTAGGAATTTCTGGGCAAACATGTTTGGAGATACATAAGTCTCCCAGTTTATGGAGTGGTAGTTGAGGTCTACTTGAAAAATGGTGCTTGGCTTAATTTGTAGGGACTTCACACTAGTTAGGTAGAAGTTATGGAACAAGGGTGAACATGAAGGGGGTTCTATAGTTGGCTATGATATGATGAGGGGTTTTGTTAATAGTAAGTTGGACATGGGAGAGTTCTAGCTTGTTATCTTGTCAAATGACTCTGGTGGTAATTTTTTTTTAAGAATATAGAGTCATAACCACCTTTAGTGCCTTTGGCTATTGGGGTGGATCTAAATACATCTTCCACATTATTGGCACTGGAACACTGTACTGATTAGATTCTTCTCTTTGATTGATCTTGAACCAGCTCTCAGAGGTGATACATATATCAATGTTTTCCAGGGTAAGAAGTGCTTGCAGGGAGTGGAATTATTTTATGGCTGCTAGCACTGTGCAGCGATACCTTAATGTAGCACTGATCAGCGATACCTTAGTGTAGCACTGATCAGCGATACCTTAATGTAGCACTGATCAGCGATACCTTAATGTAGCACTAAGCAGCGGTACCTTAATGTAGCACTGAGCAGTGATACCTTAATGTAGCACTGAGCAGTGATACCTTAATGTAGCACTGAGTAGCGATACCTTAATGTAGCACTGAGCAGAGATACCTTAATGTAGCACTGAGCAGTGGTACCTTAATGTAGCACTGAGCAGCGATACCTTAATGTAGCACTGATCAGCGATACCTTAATGTAGCACTGAGCAGCGATACCTTAATGTAGCACTGATCAGCGATACCTTAATGTAGCACTGAGCAGCGATACCTTAATGTAGCACTGATCAGCGATACCTTAATGTAGCACTGAGCAGCGATACCTTAATGTAGCACTGAGCAGCGATACCTTAATGTAGCACTGAGCAGCGATACCTTAATGTAGCACTGAGCAGCGATACCTTAATGTAGCACTGAGCAGTGATACCTTAATGTAGTACTGAGCAGCTATACCTTAATGTAGCACTGAGCAGCGATACCTTAATGTAGCACTGATCAGTGATACCTTAATGTAGCACTAAGCAGTGGTACCTTAATGTAGCACTGAGCAGCGATACCTTAATGTAGCACTGAGCAGTGATACCTTAATGTAGCACTAAGCAGTGGTACCTTAATGTAGCACTGAGCAGCGACACCTTAATGTAGCACTAAGTTTAATGTAGCACTGCGCAGCGGTACCTTAATGTAGCACTGATCAGTGATACCTTAATGTAGCACTGAGCAGCGATACCTTAATGTAGCACTGAGCAGCGATACCTTAATGTAGCACGGATCAGTCATACCTTAATGTAGCACTGAGCAGCGATACCTTAATGTAGCACTGAGCAGCGATACCTTAATGTAGCACTGAGTAGCGATACCTTAATGTAGCACTGAGCAGTGGTACCTTAATGTAGCACTGAGCAGCGATACCTTAATGTAGCACTGAGCAGCGGTACCTTAATGTAGCACTGAGCAGTGATACCTTAATGTAGCACTGAGCAGCGATACCTTAATGTAGCACTGAGCAGCGATACCTTAATGTAGCACTGAGCAGCGATACCTTAATGTAGCACTGAGCAGCGATACCTTAATGTAGCACTGAGCAGCGATACCTTAATGTAGCACTGAGCAGCGATACCTTAATGTAGCACTGAGCAGCGATACCTTAATGTAGCACTGAGCAGCGATACCTTAATGTAGCACTGAGCAGCGATACCTTAATGTAGCACTGAGCAGCGATACCTTAATGAAGCACTGAGCAGCGATACCTTAATGTAGCACTAAGCAGTGATACCTTAATGTAGCATTGAGCAATGATACCTTAATGTAGCACTGAGCAGTGGTACCTTAATGTAGCGCTGAGCAGTGGTACCTTAATGTAGCACTAAGCAGTGATACCTTAATGTAGCACTGAGCAGTGGTACCTTAATGTAGCGCTGAGCAGTGGTACCTTAATGTAGCACTGAGCAGTGGTACCTTAATGTAGCACTGAGCAGCGATACCTTAATGTAACACTGAGCAGTGGTACCTTAATGTAGAACTAAGCAGTGGTACCTTAATATAGCACTGAGCAGTGATACCTTAATGTAGCACTGAGCAGTGGTACCTTAATGTAGCACTAAGCAGTGGTACCTTAATGTAGCACTGAGCAGCGATACCTTAAGGTAGCACTGAGCAGCGATACCTTAATGTAGCACTGAGCAGTGATACCTTAATGTTTTCTGGATTCTGTTTTGTTATGTTGGAAACTTTAGGCTCCTGACTTTGCCTAAAAAAGGTCCTGTGGAGATGGACAATAATTTAGCCAGGTGTGATCTTTACAAAAATAAATTAAAAAAATAACTACCCATAATTTCCCCTCCTAGTTAAGTTTTGTGTGTGTGTGTGTGTGTGTGTGTGTGTGTGTGTGTGTGTGTGTGTGTGTGTGTGTGTGTGTGTGTGTGTGTGTGTGTATGTGTGTTTTCTTCTTATTTATTTATTTAACATTTGTTAACTAGGAAAGTCCAACTTGGAACAAAGCCAATTTTCAGCAGAGGCCCAGGGAGAAATTCTCCAAACGCATGTCTTTGTAACGTGGAAGGAAGCAGGAGTACCCGTAGGAAACCCATACGAATGCAAGGAGAACACGCAGACTCCACACGGAAGGCACTCCAGCCAAGAATCGAACCAGAGAACATCATACTGTGAGGTGACAACACTACTGCTGCACCACTGCGCTGTCTGTAATGGAGTCTTGCCATTAGGGAATTAAACCAATGCATTACATTCATCTTACTGTACTTTTCAGATGTCTGATGCACTCATTATATACATCTGATAATTATGACCACACCTCCCTTATAATTTACCTTAGCGTAATATGATTTATGTCCATATTTATCCCATTCCAGTCCTTCAAGTAACATTTTTGTAAGGTTTTTGTTCCACCATAACCTACTAACCATCAGGCCTCCCCTTGATCAGACATTGCTCTGTCTGAGGGACTGCCAGTTTACAAGGGTGCTTCGTGATCCTGCTGGCATCCCCACAATGAAAGCATTTTTTTTATCTATTACCTAACCTCTACTCCAGTGGTGGTCTGAGGACTTAAGTCATCAGAAGGACACCTATGCCCCTCTATTGGCATGTGCATGCTCTTCGGTGTTCCATTTGCACCAGCAAGGGCTACCATCACTGGCTTGGATGACATTCAGTCAGTGATGTTGGTATTCCTGTAGTTTTCTAGTTCTTAAAAGCTGGTGATACATCACTTACTATTGCTAGTCAAAGAAGACATATCTACTGGGTATTGCCCCATTATTAGAGCAGTTGACATTTAGTAATGTTTCTTGTTTAGAATATGGGATGCATGTAGTTCTGTGCCTTGGTTAGTATGTGAAGTATAAATTATATTCTTCCCTGAAGACAGTATGGGCACATCACATTACCATTCTTGTTAGAATACAGGCACATCATATGCCATTCTAGTTAGAATATGGGAACATCACATTACCATTCTAGTTAGAATATGGACACATCATATGCCATTCTAGTTAGAATATGGGCACATCACATTACCATTCTAGTTAGAATACAGGCACATCATATGCCATTCTAGTTAGAATATGGGAACATCACATTATCATTTTAGTTAGAATATGGACACATCATATGCCATTCTAGTTAGAATATGGGCACATCACATTACCATTTTAGTTAGAATACGGGCACATCACATTACCATTCTAGTTAGAATATGGGCACATCATATGCCATTCTAGTTAGAATATGGGCACATCACATTACCATTCTAGTTAGAATATGGACACATCATATGCCATTCTAGTTAGAATACGGGCACATCACATTACCATTCTAGTTAGAATACGGGCACATCACATTACCATTCTAGTTAGAATATGGACACATCATATGCCATTCTAGTTAGAATACGGGCACATCATATGCTATTCTAGTTAGAATGCAAACACATCATATGCCATTCTAGTTAGAATATGGGCACATCATATGCCATTCTAGTTAGAATACAAGCACATCATATGCCAT
Organism: Protopterus annectens; assembly: GCF_019279795.1. Lineage (NCBI taxonomy): Eukaryota > Metazoa > Chordata > Ceratodontiformes > Protopteridae > Protopterus > Protopterus annectens. The sequence continues at coordinate 135,713,335 of NC_056739.1, forward strand.
TCTAGTTAGAATATGGGCACATCATATGCCATTCTAGTTAGAATATGGGCACATAATATGCCATTCTAGTTAGAATATGGACACATCATATGCCATTCTAGTTAGAATATGGGCACATCATATGCCATTCTAGTTAGAATACAAGCACATCATATGCCATTCTAGTTAGAATATGGGCACATCACATTACCATTCTAGTTAGAATATGGACACCTCATATGCCATTCTAGTTAGAATATGGGCACATCACATTACCATTCTAGTTAGAATATGGACACATCATATGCCATTCTAGTTAGAATACGGGCACATCACATTACCATTCTAGTTAGAATACGGGCACATCACATTACCATTCTAGTTAGAATATGGACACATCATATGCCATTCTAGTTAGAATACGGGCACATCATATGCTATTCTAGTTAGAATACAAGCACATCATATGCCATTCTAATTAGAATATGGGCACATCATATGCCATTCTAGTTAGAATACAAGCACATCATATGCCATTCTAGTTAGAATATGGGCACATCATATGCCATTCTAGTTAGAATATGGGCACATAATATGCCATTCTAGTTAGAATATGGACACATCATATGCCATTCTAGTTAGAATATGGGCACATCATATGCCATTCTAGTTAGACTACGGGCACATCATATGCTATTCTAGTTAGAATACAAGCACATCATATGCCATTCTAGTTAGAATATGGGCACATCACATTACCATTCTTGTTAGAATATGGGCACATAATATGCCATACTAGTTAGAATATGGACACATCATATGCCATTCTAGTTAGAATATGGGCACATCATATGCCATTCTAGTTAGAATACAAGCACATCATATGCCATTCTAGTTAGAATATGGGCACATAATATGCCATTCTAGTTAGAATATGGGCACATCACATTACCATTCTAGTTAGAATACAAGCACATCATATGCCATTCTAGTTAGAATATGGGCACATCACATTACCATTTTAGTTAGAATATGGACACATCATATGCCATTCTATTTAGAATACAGGCACATCATATGCCATTCTAGTTAGAATATGGGCACATCACATTACCATTTTAGTTAGAATATGGGCACATCACATTACCATTCTAGTTAGAATATGGGCACATCATATGCCATTCTAGTTAGAATACGGGCACATCACATTACCATTCTAGTTAGAATATGGGCACATCACATTACCATTCTAGTTAGAATACGGGCACATCACATTACCATTTTAGTTAGAATATGGGCACATCATATGCCATTCTAGTTAGAATACGGGCACATCACATTACCATTCTAGTTAGACTACGGGCACATCATATGCTATTCTAGTTAGAATACGGGCACATCATAAGCCATTCTAGTTAGAATATGGGCACATCATATGCCATTCTAGTTAGACTACGGGCAAATCACATTACCATTTTAGTTAGAATTTGGGCACATTACCATTCTAGTTAGAATATGGGCACATCACATTACCATTCTAGTTAGAATACGAGCACATCACATTACCATTCTAGTTAGAATATGGGCACATCACATTACCATTCTAGTTAGAATATGGGCACATCATATGCCATTCTAGTTAGAATATGGGCACATCACATTACCATTCTAGTTAGACTACGGGCACATCATATGCTATTCTAGTTAGAATACGGGCATATCATAAGCCATTCTAGTTAGAATATGGGCACATCATATGCCATTCTAGTTAGACTACGGGCAAATCACATTACCATTTTAGTTAGAATATGGGCACATTATCATTCTAGTTAGAATACGGGCACATCACATTACCATTTTAGTTAGAATATGGGCACATCACATTACCGTTCTAGTTAGAATATGGGCACATCACATTACCATTCTAGTTAGAATATGGGCACATCACATTACCATTTTAGTTAGAATATGGGCAAATCACATTACCATTTTAGTTAGAATACGGGCACATCACATTACCATTCTAGTTAGAATATGGGCACATCACATCACATTACCATTCTAGTTAGAATATGGGCACATCACATCACATTACCATTCTAGTTAGAATATGGGCACATCACATTACCATTCTAGTTTAAATACGGGCACATCACATTACCATTCCAGTTAGAATACGGGCACATCACATTACCATTCTAGTTAGAATACGGGCAAATCACATTACCATTCTAGTTAGAATACGGGCACATCACATTACCATTCTAGTTAGAATACAGGCATATCACATTACCATTCTAGTTAGAATACGGGCATATCATATGCCGTTCTAGTTAGAATATGGGCACATTACATTACCATTCTAGTTAGAATACAAGCACATCATATGCTATTCTAGTTAGAATATGGGCACATCACATTACCATTCTAGTTAGAATATGGGCACATCATATGCCATTCTAAGCTGGGAACACCATAATTTTGCTAAATAAGCCATATAGTCAAAAGACCCAGCCTAGGAGCACTTCCTCAGTTAGCCCTAGAGAAACAGTGGTATTAGAAGACATTGAAGTAGTAAGAGATACAAAAAAATAAGCACAAACACACTGAAACTTCCAAACTAAAAACAGACTTCATCACATTTCACAACTCTTCTAACCAATTGAAAAAGCCATTTCTCCATGACAAAAATACCTACTACCTTGGGCAACAACATATGCATTTTAACAGTCCAAAGGCATTCTGGTGTAGTATAGAAAAGTTAACTAAACCTGAACAAAAATTCCCCTCCTTCACTCTCTTGAGTAACATTGGGAATGCTACTCATTTAGAAGAAAGAGTTTCAGGAAAAGATACAAAATGCACTTGCAGCTAATGTTACACTTCCCTGCAGTATGACTATTCTGCCTTGGCCTCACCATGCAGACAATCTAATTAGATTTAGTGTATAAATCCCTTCATAAGTTAAAACCTAGATCAGCTACGTTTGATGACCTGCTCCTGAATTCTTAAAAAATGTCAAGAGCCATATTGCACCAAATTTCAGTGTTTATCAGGAGGGCCTCCTTTCTGTGATCTGGAAAAAGGCAGGTACTGTACTCCTGCAAAAAGGAGGAGCATCACTTGCTTTTCTCCTTTATTAAAAATTCTTGAAATATACATTTATTCACAACTACTTCATCATCTAAGCAAATCCATCCTCATCACAAATTCAGTCTATGGTCTCAGCCTTAGCCATAACACCGATGCTGTCTTACTGGATGTTGTAAAATGCATACATGACCAGTTAGATCAAGGTCCAGTTGTTGGATCAAGGTTTTGTCCTGCTTCACTGTATTCCATCTTACTGACCACACAGCAACTTTCATGACACTAAATAGCTGAAACCTTTCTCTAAGTTGCCACTAAATTATTTTACAGTTATCTAAAAGTAAAACATGAACCCAATCAGATGGTATGATGCCATCAAATAACCACTGCTTGTTGCTGTTGGAGTCCCTGAGCGTCGTCTTTTTACTATATTTAGGAATGGCATGGAGTATCTCTGAGAAGAATCAAAACTGGCCCAGTAAGATGAGTACTCTGTGATTCTGATACAATCCAATCAGCGCAATCATCAGAATCTCAAAACAGTCAGTGCAATCACAATAAAATCAGCACAATCAATGCTGAGCTGCAGTCCAGCTTTGATTTACTACACTTATGGTTTAAAGTATGGAATTTTATCTTAGCACTACTAGGGCCTAAGCTAGCAGCTTCATGGGATTATAGAGATTACTAGGCTGACATCCCTAGAGACTTTTTAAGCCTAGCCATTCATTCCCAATTTTCCCAATTATCAGTGCCCAAGGACTAGAATGGCTTTGGTATATGCCTGTGCCTTAGGGCATCTGCAAGCTACCCCCGTCCATAAGGGACACAGGCGACAAGCCAGGGGTGAATTTGCAGTTTTCCATCTATTGGTCCAAACTGCATTTGAACAGGCATAGGGAGGAGCTCTGATTCACATGAATGGGGACTCTATTCCAGAGAATCTCTGACATACCTGTCCCTCCAACATGTTTTGTTTATGTCATAGATGAGCTTTGCATCCTTAGATCAGGTAAGAGCTTTGCATCCTTAGAGCAGGTACCTCTAATGCTGTTTGTTTTGTTAATGTGTAGCAGATCCATCAGGGCTGGATCAGAGAATGCCTTATAGGTTAAGTATAGATCACCCCTCAGTAGTCTGTAGGAGACTGACTACAGGGACAGGACTTTGAGGTGGTTTGCAAAGAACATGTTATTCACACTCTGTATTCTTTTAGTGAGGAACCTCTGTGACCAGCCCAGCTCTTGCAGTACCAGGTCAGATGTATGCTAAAGGGTGTATTGTACTCAGTTACTGGTCTAATGAAGGCTGACTATAGTTGGACTATGATCTCCTTAGATCTGGATGCTATGCCCTTACTTATAAGTTGTGTCATAGCAAGGCTTTTCTTGTCACCATGGACACATGGTGATTAAAGTTCAGGTTACTGTCAACCTGAGTTCCCAAGTCCCTTACCACTGGGTCTATTCTTACTGGAGTGTTATCAATGTTGTAATTTGCAAGGGTGATTGTCTTCCCAAAGGGGATAATTATGCATTTTTTTACATTAAGTTTTAGGATATGGCTCTGGCACCAGTTATTTGTCTTTGTCAGATCCTCCTGGAAGATTTCAACATCTCTGTGGAATTTAATGATTGCACCAAGTTTGCAATTGTCAGCCAAAGGCCCTCCAAACTTGCTTTGACTACAGGGAAGCATATTGTAAACAAGACAGGTCCCAGGACTGAGCCCTGTGGGACAGCACTTGTAAAGTACAGTTTTGTACCTACCATAAATGTAGATGTTCGAAGATCCACATTGCTGCAGTCCTTACACTTGGGTAGTCCGCTGTCCTCGGTCGGCCCGAATATCAAAGCATTAGGCTGACGTCGGTCAAGGCGCTTAAGACTGACATCAGGACGTCAGGGTACAAATGCGCATGACCAACGTCATATCCTCAGTCTTTTCTTGCCCCAGATGTCAGAAGACCCTAAACAGAAAGGTCAAAACCAAAAGACAGCAAAAAACAACCAACCACCCTTGCACTAATCATATGAACAATACCTATACAATATGTACAATATTTACAACCCAAACCACACAACCGCCTCTAACAACAGAGGGGAAGGAGGGAGGGTAAATTGGACTGCAGCAATGTGGATCTTCGAACATCTACATTTATGGTAGGTACAAAACTGTACTATGTTCTTCATCTCACATTGCTGCAGTCCTTACACTTGGGTAGAATCCCAAAGCAGAGGTAAGGGAGGATGGCAAAACTATAAAGTAGTAGGAGCTGCCAAAATGCCCTGTAAAATAGCAGTGGCAAACCCAGCCCTAGATTTAGAGTAAAGTGGAAGGTGGTAATGCTTAGAGAAAGTATGCACTGAACTCCAAGTAGCTGCCTCCAAAATATCTTTAGTTGCCACCCCTTAAAAAGCTGTAGATGTGGCAGTAGCTCTAGTGGAATGAGGCCTAATCCCAGCTGGAACTTCCTTACCATGATGGGAATAACAGAAAGCAATACAAAACCCAATCCACTTAGAAATAGTTTGTTTTGACACAGGCTTGCCCTGAGAACCCAAAGCAAAAGAAACAAACAACTGCTGAGACTGCCTGAACCCTTTAGTTCTGCTCAAATAATATCGCAACTGCCTGTGTATATCCAAGGTGTGCAAAATCTTTTCCCCTTTATTTTGGGGTTTGCATAAAAAGTAGGCAAATGAATAGTTTGGTTTAAAGCCACACTAGAAACCACCTTAGGCATAAAGGAAGGATTAGTATGTAAAGATACCCTATCCTTATGGAAAATTAAGAAAGGCTCAACTGCCATAAGGGCCTGTAATTCAGAAACCCTTCTCGCAGAGGTAATGGCCAACAAAAAAGCAGTCTTCCATGATAAATATTTCAACTCGGCAGTAGCTGCAGGCTCAAAGGTTGTAGAGTGAGTTTCTCCAACACAAAATTGAGATCCCAAGCAGGAGTAGGAGCTCTACGTGGGGGTCTTATATTCTTTGCCCCTCTAAGGAATTGCTTAAACAAAGGATGAGAAAACAATGGTGGATCACAGTCATAGTGAGCAGAAATTGCTGCAGCATGAATCTTAATAGAAGAGAAGGACAACCCTTTGTCCAGTAACTCAGCAAGATATTGAAGAGCCACACTTAAATTAGGCTTAGCAACATCATATTCCTTTGCTGCACTCCAAAATAAAAATCTCTTCCATTTATCTGCGTATACTTTCCTTGTACTAGGCCTTCTGGCCTCCAAAATAACATTCAAAACTTGCTGCGGAAGCTGAGACCCTCCAGGGTTTAAAACAGAATATGCCAGGCTGTTAGGTGAAGAGAGTGAAGTTTGACATTGAGTAAATGACTGTTCTCTTGAGACAGCAGGTGTGGAATCGAAGGCAAAGGCCATGGAGGCTCCCGAACCAGACTTCTCAGTAATGGGTACCAGTGCTGTCGAGGCCAATCTGGAGCTATTAGAATCATCTTCGGCTTGTCCTGTCTGACCTTTAGGAGTACCTTTGGGAGGAGAGGCAGAGGTGGAAAGGCATACACATGAAGATTGCTCCAATTGAAACAGAGAGCATCCACTTTCCAAGCTGTGGGATGAAACCTTTTTGTGCAAAACTTTGGCAGCTGGTGGTTTAGTGGAGAAGCGAACAGATCTATGTCTGGAGTTCCCCATGACACTGTCAATTTCTGAAATACATGAGGATCCAATTTCCACTCGTGGGGATCCATAATTCGTCTGCTCAACACATCTGCTAAGGAGTTCTGTGCTCCCGGCAGAAACCTTGCCTGAAGATTGAGTTGTAAGCTGAGAACAGTCTCCCACAAAATCATTGCTTGCCTGCATAGAGGATAAGAATGTGTTCCCCCTTGCTTGTTGATGTACCACATGACAGTTGTGTTGTCTGTTAGAACCAACACCTGCCCTGGAAGAAGTAAATCCTTGAAAGCTATTAATGCAAATTGGACTGCTAACATCTCCTTCAAGTTGATATGTAGATGTTGTAGTCTGGCAGGCCACGTGTCTTGTATCCACTTTCCATTTAGATGAGCTCCCCAAGCTTTGTCTGAGGCATCTGTCATTAGAATCTGACTCGCCTCTGGCCGGGTCACAGAGAGTCCCTTGTTTAGGTGACATTCCTGAGCCCACCACAAAAATTCCTTTTGAATGCAAGGTATTATCTGAATGACAGTGTCCATATCTTGGCAGTGCTGAGTCCATACATTTTTGAGATACCATTGTAGCTTCCTCATATGTAGTTTGGCATTGGGAAGCACCAGAATACAAGATGCCATGAACCCCAAGGCTTGAAGGACTGTCCTTGCAGTCAGCCTGGACAGATGAGACAATTGATGGAAGTAAAGTGAAAGATTCTTTTGTTTGTCCGGGGTCAAAAAGGACATCTGGGATGCTGTATTCAGTCTCACACCCAGAAAGCACATGTCTTGAGAGGGTACTAGACTGGACTTTATTTCGTTCACAGAATACCCCAGGCATCTTAGCACTGCTATCACATATTGCAAATGATGAAGAAGCTCGTCCCTTCCTTTGGCCAGAATCAGGCAATCGTCCAAATAAGGATAGATCTGTATTCCTTTTAGCCTGAAGAAAGCTATCACTGGAGCCAGAACCTTTGTGAACACTCTGGGGGCAGTAGATAAGCCAAAGGGCAATGCAGAGAACTGATAATGAGAAGTCCCAGCTCGAAAACGCAGATACTTCCTGCAACTTAGCCTGATAGGAACATGAAGGTAAGCTTCCTTGAGATCCAGAGTCACCATCCAGTGATCTTTGCCCAGCAGAGGTAAAAGCTGTTGTAACGTCAACATTTTGAACTTGGGAATGTCCAGATAAGTGTTGAGGATAGACAAATCCAAAATTGGTCTCCACGTGTTCCCCTTCTTTGGTACTAAGAACAGGCGTGAATAAAATCCCAGGCCTACTTCTGGCAGAGGGACCGGCTGTATGGCCCCTATTTGCAGCAGCAGAGAAATTTGTTTGTGAGCCTCTATTCTCACAAAGGGGCATTGTACTCTATAATAGGTCTAATGAGTGGTGAGTAGAGGGGAACAATGACCTCTTTTTTCCTGGATGAGAAACGTTTTGTGATGAGGTGTGCCATGTAGAAGGATTTCCTGACTACTGTGGCAATGTGATTATCAAAGGAGAGACTACTGTCCACCTGTGTCCTAAGGTCTCTTATCACACTTTCAGTGCTAAGCTCATGGGTACAGAGTTTTTACCAAAGGGGATGACAATGCACTTTTTGACATTGAGCTTGAGGCCATGGCTTTGACACCAGGCATCTGTCTCAGTGAGGCCCTTTTGTAAGATGTCCACATCATTAGGAGTTTCAATTATGGCTCCTAGTTTGCAGTCATCTGCAAACTTTGTTAGCCAAAGACCTTCTGTGTTAGCCTGTACTTCAGAAAAGTAGATACCAAACAGGAGAGGACCTAGGACTGAACCCTGTGGTACTCCACTTGTCACTGGTCTGAAGTCGAATATGGAGTCTGCTACTTTCACAGTGTGAGTTCTGTCAGTGAGCCAGTTGGCAACCCATCTTGTGACATAGGGATTTATGCCTAGTTTAGTGAGTCTATCTATAATTCCAGAGTGGGGGATGGTGTCAAAAGCCTTGGCGAGCTCTAGATAGGCTGTGTGAACCACCTTACCCTCGTCTACGGCTTTGGTGACTGCTTCAAAGAAGTCAATCAGATTTAGGAGACATGATCTGCCTTTTACAAACCCGAACTGGGTGGGGTCCATAGTTTGGAGCTTACCAATGTCTTTGTTTATAAGTTCCATGATGATACGTTCCATGGCCTTGTAGACCAGGCTTGTTAGGCTAATGGGGCAGTAGTTCCCGGGGTCTGTAGTGGCTCCCCCTTTGTGGATTGGGATAACCGTTGCTGTGTGCCATTCAGTGGGCACAAAGCCTGAGGTAAGGCTATGATTGAACATGGTGCTTAGGTGGGGTGCCAGTTCATTCTGTAGTTCATGTAGAATGCAGCCTGGGATGTTGTCCGGTCCCATGGATGCTGTGTTCTTGGCTTTGAAGAGTGTGGTTTTTACCTGTGCAGCCGTGATTACAGGAATTTGCATTCTTCTGGTATAGAGATGGGCCGTTTAGGGGGTGAGGGGGGGTAAAGTTAGCACTGATCCTATCTGCCAGGATGTTGGCAATATCAGTTGGTTCTGTATATTTAATGCCATTTTGCTCAGAGCAGATCAGAGTGTTGCCATTGAGATTCTTGGCATAGCTATAGAATGCTTTGTGGTTGTCTTTAGAATCAGTGACAATTTTGTTTTCATAACTAGTTTTGAAGGATTTTATGAGGGATCTCATCTTCTTACTAAGGCTGACCAGGGAGTTCCTCCAATCATGGGATTTTACTCTTTTTGCAACAGTTTCTTTCTTCTGTTGTAGAGTTTGTTTATGGCAGGGAACCACCAGATTGGCTTCCTTTTTTTGGAGGATAGCATCTTGGTTCTGTTAGGGATAGCACGATCCATGCACTCGTGTAAGTGCTTATAAAGTGCATTTGTCTGGGATTCAGCAGTAGTACCTCTACTGTTTGTCTGCATGGTTGTCGTGAAGTTTGCCACTTCTGTCTTAAGAAGCGTGAAGTTGGCTTTGGAGACATTTTTTACAGTGGTTTCCCTAATGGGAGTGGGGGCGGGATGTGGATGTCTAGGCTGATTAGCTTGTGGTCAGATCTGATCAACAAGGAATTGACCTCTGGTGTGGAACATTGGTCACCCATGTTGGTAATGACCAGGTCTAGGATATTGCTGCCCCTGGTGGGGGTGTGGATGAGTTGATCCAAGGCACTGGAATTTATGAATTCCAGAAAGCGTTGAGCAAAAGAGTTGGTACATGAGTAGTTTTCCCAGTTAATGGTGAGGTAGTTGAAATTGCCCATTATTAGGATATTGGGTTATACCCTAATATTTTCCAGTGTATCAAGAAATGAGGTGTGGGAATCCTGGGGCATGGTGGGGGATGTGCAGCAAGTTATAATTTGGATTTCGGTCTTGCCTTGAGTTAATTGCACTTGGATAACTCGGATGCATTATGCTGAGCAACTAGCCTGGAGGTGTGAATATCCTTAATGAATATGGACACACCTCCACCTTTAGTGTTTCGGTCCAGGTTAGGTGGCCAAAAGGTGTGTTATGAATTATAGCCTGGTAATGCAGGGGTGCTCTCTGGAGCCTTGAACCAGGTCTCTGTCACTGCACAGTTGTCGATGTTCTCCATTTTAAGGAGTGCCTTGAGTGAATGCATTTTGAGGTTTAGACTTCTAGCATTGAGTAGCATTACCCTCAGATTTTGCTTGCTTGTACCTGTTACGGTGGAGAATTTGTCATTTGAACCTTGCCTAAAAAGGCACTGTAAGGGAGGCAAGAGCCTTAGTCAGTATCCAGAATCCCAAGGGCGACAGGTGCAGGCCATCTCTGGCAAAGCATTGTGGCCTGTCGATCATGTCATTCCAGGCAGACAGATACTGGATCCCCTTAGAATGACACCAGAAGTTTAGCCAATTGTTGAAGTTAATCATTTTGCCCTTGTACTGTGGAATCATTCTGGGTGATGGCAGGATGCTACTCAGGGCTAGGGTCATACCTGCCCGGGCTACAAGATTGGAGAGCTCCTCCATGTCTCTTTTCATGTAGTCCAGGGAGATACATCTCAGGTCATTCACACCAACATGAACAATGACAGAGTCATATTTTTACTTGTTGTGGAGTGACCTGAGTGCGTGCATTATGTGGTGGATCCTGGCACCTGACAGGCAGCTGAAAGTAACTTTCTCCTTATTTAGCCTGGTGAGTGGAACATCAGTGTGCCTGACTATAGAGTCACCTGTGACTAGAGTGTTGGGTACGTTGTTATGCCTTAGGGTCTGTGGTTGAGTGGCACACTGAGTTTGTGGGCTATGTGTCATTTGGGTTGTTTGGGGGTTGGAGGTTGCATGCATTTCTGCTTTGGAGGTCTCTGTTGCTTGAGCAGATTTTTATTGAGAGCCTCCACGAATGTAGGTGTGTGTTTTGTGTTGCTATGTGTGGGTTTTGGTGGTGTAGGATTTGAGGGACTATGTGATGAGTGTGGTGTGGTGCAAGTGTTTACCTTCTCCTCTTGACTGTCTAGTCCAGTTTTGGGTGAAGAGAGCTTTGCTTCCAGTTTGGCTATACAAGTGCATCTCTCACAGGTTGTAGTGTTGGGTGGTAGGAGGAGAGGGTTGTCTGTGTACATGAGGCAATTGCTGCATTGCCCCAAGATGCTCAGATTCATCAGGTAGACAGGAGAAAACACTGGCAGCTGACCCTTAGACATGCCTGGATAGATGCTTATTTATTAAGTACTAAAAACAGATTTTCTCTAGACAAGTGAGGAAAGTTGAGTGCTGTAGTAATTTGTAGCTTATTTAGTGCTTACAACAAGTTCTGAACCAGTGCTCAGCTCAAAGAAACAGATTTGAGTGCTAAAACTAAAAAAACTGTCTAGTTCTAAGGGAAAATTTGAAGAGCAGACTTTATGCCACCAGGAATAGTTTTACCCTAACTAAGCGACGATGCATAAAGTGTATTTTTTTTAATATAACAGTAGCAAATGAGCAAACTGATTTAAACGTTCTAACTGCACACTCCTGCCACTAGGGTGCAGGGGAACCTTCTCCAAAAACAGATGGGCTGGATTAGTTGTTTTATAACGTATGTTTCTCCACTTTTCATTCAGTTAAATAAGTAATTTTTATAGTAAAGTATTGCACATCAGATTGATGAAGTCTGTCATAGACACTAACCCTTGTGTCATCAGAATTAGCAGCATCATTTGTGCAGTGCTATGGGTGATTGTGCAGTGCTGTAGGTGATTGTGCAGTGCTGTGGGTGATTGTGCAGTGCTATGGGTGAAATGGCAACACTGCTAGTGTTGATGGCAGTAAAAAATGTATTCCTTAGTAAACTGGTTCTACACTACCCAGACACTTTCATAGAAGGCATCAGCAGGTTATGTGGCGATATAGGGTCCCCATAAAAGTATGCATATCAGCAGAGAATGACAAACTGACTTCCAGACGTCCTCTTTCCCCTTATGCTACAGCTATGCCCTCTGCCTGAGGGAAGGACATTGTTAGGATACCTTCCTGTTGGTTCCATAATTCTTACACTTGTGAATTACCTGCAATGTTGACCAGAAGCCAAAGCAATAACTTGGAGGAATGCTGTCATTTAAAACATCAGTTCCGTTCTGGTTTCCTTTGTTAACCACACTGAAGGGCTGTTTCCAGTTTCCACTGGTTATAGTCAGCAACTTTTTCTTAATAAAATACTTGTATATACCTTTCCTGAGTATGAATTTCAAAAACACATTGATATACATTCCAGTCATACAAATCAATATGAATCAGATTTCAAAACAAACCGTAACTGGTGTTCCATTGTAATCCTTCAATTCTTGTAAATATCCAAGCAATAAACAATCAGTAGTACAATCCACTCCCTTGTTCCAACATGAACTGACAGAACAAATACTTCACTATAAGCCATTGAACAATAACACAATTACATCCTTTGTATCCCATTCTGTATCACTTCACGTCCATTATCCTATGCCATGCCCCTTCTGTTGTAACTGATCTTTACTTATCTAGTCCGTAACTCTTTCAACTCAACATTAATCCATACATTGTTTCCTGGAGTAGGGATTGCTGTTTGACAGAACCCATTTGTTAAGGTTGAAATTAGTTATTCTAGACACAAATATGTCACTAGTGATGTCCCACATGGCTTTTAGTTGATATATATTTCTGTGACATAAAAGACAACATCAAGTGACTACGGCGAACCAAGTTTGTTGATGATTACAAACTGGGTCAGTTATCAAATCCCATTCTGATATTCAAAATTTCCAGCAACAACGTAGCACAACAATCACTTGGTGTATTAATCATGGGGTACCCTGAACACCAAGAACTACAGCATACTTTCTTTAGGTAAATTAAACATCACTACTGCTTACTTATTAGATAACAGTCCACTTAAATGTGACATGGTCATCAGGGACTTGGGCATGTATACTGATAACAAACTCTGCTTTGACCATGTCTCTGTGATGGCTAGAAAATCCTACCACCATGCACAGTTTATCCTTCATAGTGTCTCCTCAAGGTCCAAAGAAGTTATAGTCCTAAATTAGCCATCCCTTATTAAACTCATCATTGAAGATAATGCACCCTTCGGTACATACCTCGCTAAGCACCTAAACCAGCTTGAGAGACCTTGGTGTTTCCTCACCAAAAATATCTCAGGTCTCTGTACTCTGCTTACTGTTATGCCAGCTCATGAGACGTGATGTGTGTTAGCTTTTCATGCTAAGACTGACCCAGTGCTCCTTGAACTCCTTTACCTAAATAGAGCAAGTGGTAAAGTAAATGACCATTCTGGAGACCTAAACCTACATTATCACATCGACAACATCATGCAGCATGACAGATGCCTAACCCAACGTATCATTCGGGAGACCTAAACCTACATTATCACATCGACAACATCATGCAGCGTGACAGATGCCTAACCCAACGTATCATTCGGGAGATCTAAACCTACATTATCACATCGACAACATCATGCAGTGTGACAGATGCCTAACACAACGTATCTCTAGACTCCCCTTACATATTACGCAGAGTCCTTCATTAGCAACTTTTAAACCCAGTCTGTATGACTGGATGGATGGCCATGAAACTCACCATTTACTCAATACATTAACCCAACATGTTTCCTGGACAGGACATGCTGAGACATTCAGTGCATTACCACTGTGGAAACTGCTTAATGGGGGGGGGGGGGGGCATGGCTAGTTTCCCATCAGTGCTGAGGGATGTGGCAGAACTTCCTGATGGTCTGCTTTGGCCATGAGCTTAGTAAGAATATATGAACCTATACGTTTATGGAGTGTCATGTTCAAATATTCTGCTCTTCTTATAATCCCCCCATCCGGATCATAAGTTTAATGCCTCCATGTCTATCACAGATTTCCTTAAATCCATACATATTATTGGGTTGGTTAACATTGCATTATTGATGCATTTGCATATTTCAAAAATGTTGTACAACCTAAACTTCTTCCCTTGTCCTTATTGCACAGACCATTTCATGTCCCTCAGCTTGTGTTATGAGCCTTAGTAACGATCCCTTACAAACCAGATATGACATGCAGACTCATTTAATGCAATACCACTGCAGAGTTCAGCCATACTGGTCCAAAAGTCTACAAGTTTTGTAGCTACTTTGGAAAGTTAAATAGCATCTCTAACTTTGATTCATATCACTTACTGTGAGTAGACAAATTGATTGAAAAATTAGACAAGGCTAGATTTCTGCCCATTTTCTCTCCAACACTTATTGGCAAATTCTTCCAGCCCTTAAAGGTGAAGAAAACAAAATAGCATTTTCCTAACCAGAAGGACTCTTTCACTCTGAAGTCCTTCCTTTTGGTCTTCACGAATAGAACCTCAATACATCTGGCAGGAAAACTAGACGTTCTACTTGCTTACTTGCCAGCCTCCTTTATACAGCTCCCATTATTTATACTCTTACAAACCACTCAGCTAACAAAAATCCAACAACTTTATGAAAGAATCTCAAAACTTGCAACTAACACACCATAAACTCACATCACTACTGCTGCATCTTTCGGCTTTTCCTGGTTAGGGGTCGCCACAGCAGAACTCCGGTCCGCTAATGATTGGCAGTATATTTTTACGTGCCGAGTTGCCGGCTCTGACGCACAACCTTCAATGAAGGCATGCCCATTCACGCATGTCTCCAGACAGAAGACACTCTAGCTGAGAATCGAACAGGACAACGTCTTACTGTGAGGCGACAATGCTACCGCAGCACCACCACTGCAGTTATAAACTCACATCACTACACAGCCCTTAAAATATATAAGTGGTAATATCCATACAGGCCTCTATGCTCCAACGACAAATGCCTTGTCTCAACTTCCAAATCACACAATACTGCAAGGAATGTCTTATATTCCAGCTCTCTTTCCTAGCTGTGGAACTCCACACCACTACTCATAAGAAAGAAAGTATGAAATCTTTTAAAATAAAACTCAAAATCTGTTGTCTTTCCTAATGTTTTTCTCTGCATGCATCCCACATACACATATCTACAACCACTGAAATAACCTCTGACATCACCATCCTTTATTTTACCTTCAGTCACTTATATATTTGTACTACCCCCTTTTCAGTCCTTCCTATACCTGCACATCTAATATTACCTTTGTCTTATTAACTTTAACCTCTTACATTACCTTGTCTTTTTCCTTTATGTACTAAACAGATTTCACTATCTCATTAGCAAATACCTTTTGAGTTGAAACAAACTTTTCCACACTCCTTCCTTAGGATTTTACTTTAACAGAATAACACAGTTTTTTTCTACATGGTAATACTCCAATCAGTCACTTACTACTCCCTATTTACTTTTTTAATTTCATTATTACCATAGCTACTAACCAAACTGGTGTCTACATTTTCCACCAAGTCAATATATAGCATAATTATTAATCACAGAGTTGATATTTTATTACAGAACAGATGCTTTTCTCTCATTTAAGGCTACAACACTATATGTGCATCATGTAACTGGTTTTAGAAAATTACTACTTTTCAAAATGTAAACAGAGGAAAAGATTTCCTACAAATTTATACCATTTTATGTAAACAAATGTTACCACAACTATTGTGTAATTCTTTTACTATTAGCTATTATCACACATAAGTTTTTATCTTTGGGACACCATACTCCTTGTGAGCAAAAGCTAATAATTAACAAATTATTATATATTTTTTAACCAGGTTAGTCTCACTTGCCATGTGATCATTTTCAGAGAAACTTGATCTTTTATTTATACAAATTTGGCCAGGGCAATAGAGAAATTCTCTTACTTTTTGAGAAGTGCAGCACTTTAGTGTTGGTACTGGAAAATTAATCTGAGCATGTGATATGAGAACAGAACCCACAGCTTTCTGACCTTGTAACATCAAGGGTGGTCTTACTGAATCAAAGATACGATGTAGCATATTCATGGTAAAGTTGTCATTTTATGTAACTTGCTTTTAGTTTTAGAGGAGCTTGTGTAGGTGATGATAATCACAGAAGATGATAACAGGAAGGGTGTTGCTAGCTTAAACTGTAGTAATAGAAATGAGATGAAATCAATAGAATCCAATTCTATACAAAGTAGCTGTCCTTTATTTGCATTTTTATATTGTTAATGACATTTCTTCAAGTGTGCTACAGACTTGTTATTGCTCCTGAATAGTTTTTGTAGTCAGAGTATGTGATTAGGTCACTTTTATTAGGTTAAAGACCAACGGGTGTGGTACAGATAAATGTTACTCCATCTTAGTAGAATTTCGAGTCAGATTGTAAAAATCCCTATCAGAGGTGCATAGTCTGCAATATATTTTTTCCACTGTTTTGTATGTTTGCCATTTGTAAAGATTTAGCACTGTGCCAGCTGTGTATTGTACACTAAGTAGGCTTCTGCACTGATTACAAAGCTTGCTTATCTAAAGAGTAAACAGACGTAGGCCCAAACAGATCCTTTGGCACACCTTTGTATGATATCAACTCCGAGGAGTATTCTGTTCCCATCTTAGTTTGTTGTTATCAATTTTTCAGACAACTTTGGCACACTCCAAGCTATTTACGTACATATACAGATTTTTTAGTCTGTTCGGCAGACGTTGATGGCTAACAGCATCAAATACTTTGTACAGATCTCAAAGCAGACACAGGGATGCAGGCATTGTTGCATCTTTCATTGATTCAGTAAATCACACTAATACATGTCAGCTCTCACACAAAATATTTTTCTGATACATGGTCTTGTGTTGTAGAAAGACAGTAAGTTGTATGTGAATAACTTTTTTTCCAGAACTTTGATCAAGGAGTCAAGGGTGGTAGTATTTCTGTACCATAAGATGTGGTACATGTGCCACCTTGTGAATAGGAATGTGGCATCCCTCCTCCCATTGGACTGGTACAATATCTTCCTGTGTATTCCACTTTATAGCATGTGACAGTGGTACTGTGAGAGGGTAAATGCATGCTTAACTTGTTAGGGATACTGCTTCACACAGGGCCACATGTTTATTGAGGTTTGTAGGTGTTTACAGTTGTAATTGACTTATTAACAGCTCTGGGAATGTAGGAAATGAGGAAGCAGGACAGTTGACCTGGGACGATTTGACCTCAATGCAATTGGATACACTTTAATATTTAAATTCATATGTATTGTCTATGAGAATATTTATTGGACTATTTGACTCCAGTTAAATTTAATAAAAGCATTTTACTACTTAATGCTTTACTCAGGAATTTTACATAACAATGTAATATATTATTTAGCATTGTAATATGTAAATGCTTATTTAACATATATTTAATATGTAAATATTATTAATTTAATTAATTAGAGTTTTTAACATGCACACAATAAAATCAATGTGGAATTTTAATTAGAAAGTTAACATATTATTTATTATTTTAGTTAGCCCATTAAGAAATTGTGAACAGCTCCACGTAGCTATTCTAAATCTGTGCGATTGGCACGACATAACTGTATGTATGCATGAGCATTTTGTAACTTTTTTTAAGTTGAAATGGTCTGGGTTCAAACATCAATTTTATTATTGCTGTTTTAATGGAGACCAGCAGGTGGCACTAGTTACATATTTTTAGTGTACTGTGATGAGCCTATGCATTTCTTTTGCTTTACTAACAACACATGGTGCCTTGCATCTCATAATCATAGCAGAAGAGGGAGCTCAAGACTTAATGCTGGCAATACATTCTCTGTGTAAAATCAGTTCAAGCACGTATTTTAGCAAGACTTCATGCTGGCAATACACTCTCTGTGTAAAATCAGTTCAAGCAGGTATTTAGCAAGACTTCATGCTGGCAATACATTCTTTGTTTATGGCTCATATATTCTTTGATTTAATCTCGTACTGTCATGTAGTCAGTTCCGGTACTGAAATCAAGCGGATTTTAATGTTTATGTACTGTATATGAAGTGTTTAATGATTATTTTATTCTGTAGATGTTGTTCTGGTTTTTATACTGTACTAATGTTAGATCCATATATTTAAAATTGTACAGATATAGTTTCAGAATCTGTTAATGCTGGGGTCAAAACAGCCGGGGTCAAACCGTCCTGTACTCATCCCAAGCTACCGCGGTTAGTCAGCACAGAGGGTAAGATCTGGTCCCCCCTTGCTTGTTGTGCTATTGTCTGTAAACACTTGAAGAGGTCTCAGTGACCAGAGATGATTCAGAGAGTTGAGAGCATTTATAAGAGTTAGCATGTCTTTTACGTTTGTGTGTTTTGGTTTATTTTTCTCATTACAGAGACCTTGCACTTTTATCCCCATTGACACTGCTCTCCAAGCAAAGTCGGAGGTGTCTGTTGAGACTAACTGCTTTGGAGCAGGAGGGGAGAATGGGTGTCCCGGATTCTCTGAAACTGGGTATGTCCACCATCTGAGTTCCCTTTTTACAAATTCTACAGCTGGAATTAGAAAATATAATGTGTGCTGATTCTGTGGACCAAAGAGCTTTTAAATTCCATTGTATCTTTCTTATGTGGAGTCTTACAAGAGGTATCATGAGAACCATGGATGCCACGAGTCCCCAAATCCTGAGGTATTCCCTCGATGAGACAGACATCTGAGTGGAAAAGCCCTGGAATAGATCTAAATATAGATCTATTTTTCCTGTGGAAGAAAATATCTTTCTATTGAGGTACCTAGCTGGCACCCCAGAAATGCAATCCTGGGAGGGGGAGTCAGAAAAGACTTTTGAATGTGGAATCCTAGCCTGTGTTGGAGATCTCTGGCCCAAAAGACAGATTCCTGATGCTTTGTTAAAGACTCTGCAAAGATTAGCAAGTCAATTAAATATCGAAAAATGTGGATGCCCTCCTGCCTGCAGTGGGCTGTCAGAGGAACTAGACACTTTGTGAACACTCTTAGTGCAGTGGATAAGCCAAAGGGTACGGCAGAGAATTGAAAATGTGATCCAGACTCACAAAATCTGAAATATAGATGAATATGAATGCAATGATATGCATCTTTTAAATCTAAAGCTACCAAAAAACTCAAAAGCGGAAGGAGGAGTAACAGGTTGTGAAGTGAACGCATTTTGAACTTTGGCACCATCACAAACTGGTTCAGGAAAGAAAGATCAAGAACTGGTCTCCAAAAGTTTTCTTTCTGTGGCACTAAAAACATTCTTAACTAAAATCCTTCCCATAATGGAGGAGGAGGAGAAACAGCTTCTATTACCCACTGAGACAGCATATGATGTAAAGCATATGAGGAAAGAGGAAAGTCTAGTTTGGCATATATGGAGGAATCCCCCAGAGAAAAAAGGAGAAATCCGTCCCACTGCTGTCTGTAGCCTAGATGAATCACATTCAGGATCCATTTGTCTGAAACAATCTGTTGCCAAAGAGAGAAATGTAGATTGAGGGACTGAAGGGGGGAGGCAAGGTCCCTCATATAGTCATTCTGATCAGTTTCACTGCTCTTTGTTCTGGGGGTTGCTATTTTCTTTCTGGAACCTTCCTGCCGTTGCTTTTTTAATGCCTGATTACCATTATTCGGCTGAGACTGTTTGTTTATTTTTTTGCCAAAGTTAGATGATGGGGCAGAAAATCCCTTGGAAATCTTAAATACGGATGTCTGAAAAAATCAAAGAGATTCCCTGAATCAGGTTCCCCCTATCATCAACCTCTGCAGCAGAAGGTCCAAAAAGTAAATCTCTTACCAAGGGAGAATTCAAAATTTCATTTTGACATCACATGGAGGTTCTGAGAATGCAGCAAGGAAACCTCCTTAAAACAGTACAAGTGGCAGCAGCCCTGGAAGTATTATCTACAAGTGGCAGCAGCCCTGGAAGTAGTATCTACAAGTGGCAGCAGCCCTGGAAGTATTATCAGAGTGATAAACACATTATAAATGACTTGAGAAATAGAACACACTAAACTACATGCAGATTTTTACCCGCAAGAAGAAACCAATGTCAAAACATTCCCCATATTTCCACAATTAGGATAAACTTAAACAAATGAGCCTGACAGTTTACAGTTCTAATAATCAAAGTTTCAGAGGCATGCACATTTCCCACATTTATGAAAAGCTTTCCAATATTTATCAAGAGGGTTGGGGTTAGAATTAAGGAAGTATTAGTAGCAACTGGATTAACAAAACTGTAGATTCTGGGTCAAGTTTGGGATTTCCATACAAAAACTTAAAGGACTGAAAACAATCTTTTTTTTTTTTTCTTTTTCTTTTTCTGACTGGAATAAAGCCTAATTGAGGGATCTGATATTTTATTCCGTAGTAAAGCCAAAATGGTGCTTCTTTCCCATCGAAGTTAAGCAGCAATTGTCAGTAAAATAGGAAAGTAGCAAAAAACTTTTTCCTAGAAAAAAAAAATAGTAAGAAACACTTTAAGCACTTTCTTTGCCCCAGAAAGTAAAATAATCACAGTTTTCCACAGAAAAAGTAGTTTTAAATAACTTTTAAAAATGTTTTATAAGAAAAGTAAAAAAGTGCTCTCCCGTTTTATAAAGTATATGAAAGGTCCGAGATAGTCAACAAAAACATTTTTTTCTTAGCTCAAACATACTTCTTTTAAAGAAAAAGTAAGCTTTCTAAAGTAAAACTATGATGTGGAAAGTTGTTCCTCGAAGGAAAACTATCTGCCCAGCAATGGAGTACTGTTAGCTGACCGTTGATCCTCGAAGGCCTGCACAGGAGTGCTCTTCTCAGTGTCAGGAGAGTTCGGAAGCTCTTGACACTTAACCTGTCTTTTAGTCAGCTCTGCTCAATCTGTCAACAGTCTAGGCATGTGGAAGGTGCCCTTAAGTTCTGCAAGCTGGCTGGCTGTTAGATCTTGTCCATGCTAGAACCCATATAGCTAAGGTTACTGCGGTAGTGATCATATTTATGAACATCATATTGGATATTGATTGTGCTCCTAAGGACATGATGGTTTCTTCATGTCAAGTTTTAGCACATTTGATGTACAGAGATCGAGGGTTTATAAAGGTTAAACTACTGCTATGTAAGCCATCCAGACCTGAAATCGAAACCAAATACACAGAAGGTTATAACAGACTATATGAAAGTAAAATAGTCACTATGAAAATTAACTGGAGTGATGCGTTCACTGGAAAACTTCAAAAGCAACGTAGCGAGTTTTGATAGGGAAATTGAATGCGAAAATAAAGAAAAATGTTTAACATCAGGATCTATGCACATGAGGTCAGGGGGATGTACCTCCTTAAGGACAAAATAATTAAGGTGAAAGAGAAGAAATAATGAGCAGTTATAAGCAGGGTGTATGCGATTCAGAAACCAAGCAGCATGAAGTGGCCAGCTAAAATAATATGGTCAGCAGTGTTCTATGCCAAGGACTGCATGTATGGTAATGAGGCTAAATAACACGGCGGAGACATTCAGAAACATTTAAAAGATGCTTCTGCTTTAGATCTGTTCATGGCTTGATACTCATGTTCCGGCGGTGGAAGATAGTGTAGAATGTTAGACATTGCTGCAGCCATTGTAAATGTGCATCTGGAGTAGGTTGTTAAAGGAGACACTGAAGAGGATGGTGTGTGATGTCACACAATTTGCTTAACATTTCATGCCCTCCTTGACAATGACATAGTAGATGGATAATGTCTGAACAGGGACACCATGCAGCAAATAATGGACCCAAGTCAGCCTATGCTGCAGCCCTGTGGGGGTCATGGAGTATCTATCCCAGTGGATACTAAGGTTTGTGTACATAAATTAGTCACAGGACCTTCCAGTGACCCACTAGGGATACAGTGTGTGTGTGTGTGTGTGTGTGTGTGTGTGTGTGTGTGTGTCTGTGTGTGTGTGGGGGGGGGGGGGTGTCACAGGCATCTGTCTTGAGACTGCTTCACTAGTTCCTCAATGCCATGTAAGGAGAGCATATGTGGTTCCCACATACCCCAGAGAAGAGAGCAAACACCATACAGGACATGTATACTAAATCCCACTTCCCATAGGTACTGGGGGACATAGACTGTACCCCCATTGAAATAAAGGCCCCACCTTGAGGAATGGGAAGGAGGTATGTGCACCACAAGGGGTGTTAAGGGATAATATGGATGAGTTTTGAAAGATTGCTGTTCAGCAACTGTTTTTGGATAACTCCAGAGCACAAAAACTTATAGCAGAATGACTGACAACAGAAACTAGAAGGGGTTGTTGCCAAACTTAGGGAGTCTATAACAAGAAAAATAAGCAGAAATCCTGGAGAGGTATTAAGGATATTTCAGAAATTGTATGAACATTTTTATAAAGAAGTGGGAAAATCAGGAAAAACATATATGGAAATATTTATAGAAGACTTAAATATGTCAAAGTTAGAGGTAGATGAGGCTCAATAACTAGCAGTTAAGATAGGAGGATATGAGACACAAATGGTGATGTATAATCAATCTATAGGAAAGTCTCCAGGAACAGATGGTATTCTGGTGGAAGTTTGGAAACTAGGCGGGAAGAAAATGGTAAAGATCTGGAAAGTTTTAACAGTATTTTAAAACAAGGGAAGGCAACAACTTCCTGTTTATTTTCTATAACATTTGATAACATTAATAGAACAATGATGAGAGGAAAGCAAAATGTAAGAAAATACCACTGTTATTGGTGGGTCATGATGTAGAGAAAGCATTTAACAGAGTAAGCTGGGATTTTATGAGAAGGGCAATGGAAGCATTTGTACTTCCTGATACAATAATTAGGTTAATTAGAAGGATATATAGGTTCATAGGTAGGTACTAGGCTATTGACCCTAGGGCCTATATAAGCCTAGCCAAACTGTACCCTGGTTTTTGCCACCCAAGAAAATTATTTTCCTGTGCCCCTGTCAAGCAGAGCCACAGACGTGATCCCCGGGGTGAATTTCCTATCTCCCATCCAATCATCAAGATTTTTCTTGAAGATTGCTATTGAGGAGCTTTGTTTGTTTGTTATAGATAGGTAGCTTGTTCCAGAGTATGGGAAGTCTCTGGGGCAGGAATCTATCCCTCCAGCATGTTCTGTTTATTGTGGTGACAAGGTTTAGGTCCCTAGAGCGTGTAGCTCAGAGGCATTGGGATCACTTTAAGTAGAGCATGTCCAACAGTTCTGGGTTTGACATAGCTTTGTATGTTAGGCAGAGATCATCTCTGAGTAGGCGATATGCGATGGAGTAAAGCTGGAGTTTTTTGAGACGGTCTGCGTAGGACATCTGTTTAAGGCTGGTAATCCTCTTTGTGAGGTATTTCTGTGGCCTTTCCAATTGTTGTAGATGTCTTGTGAGGTACATACCAAAAGGGGTGCTGTATTCTATAATGGTTCTAATGAGTGATGGGTAGAGGGGAACAATGACCTCTTTTTTTCTGGATGAGAAACCTTTTCTGATGAGATGTGCCACGTAGAAGGATTTCCTAACTACTGTGGCAATGTGATTATCAAAGGAGAGACTACTGTCCACCTGTGTCCCAAGGTCTCTTATCACACTTTTAGTGTTAAATAGACCACCGCCTACGTGGTAGTTCATATGAGGAATCAGAGTGGGAGGGTTCCTCTCTGAAAAGTTGTGTCTGAACAGAAAAATCAGGTAAGGGTGTCCTCTTTCTCCTTTGTTATTTGTGTTATATTTAGAACCATTAGCAAGGAAAATCAGGTATTCAGAAATTCAAGGATATAAGTGGTATGTTGTTCAAGAAAAGTTGGCTTTATTTGCAGATGATATTATTTTGTACTTCATGGAACCAGAAAAGGACATCTTAATATTGTGGAACATTTTGAGACAGTTCTGTTTTTTTTGGGGGGGTGGGTATAAAATTAATGAAGATAAAACAAAGGCTTTAGCAATAAACTATAATTCTATACATGAATTTGTTCAGTGATACCCATATTTATGGGGACACGATAAAGTGAGGTATTTGGGAGTATTGATTAAAAAGATCTCTGCTATGTCAGCTAAGGATATGTGAGAAGAGACAAAACAAAAGATAATACAAAAACTGAGAAACTAGAAGGTCTTGCCTATGGACATGGAAAGCAAGATACAAGCAGTTAAATGTTTGTAGTCCCTATAGTTTTATACAAAGGTCAGGCATATTTTTATCAACCAGCAGAGAAGTTTTGGATAGTAATTAGTAAACAGCAAAAGGATTTTATCTGGGAGGAGACAAGGGGCAGGAATCAAGTGGGATAAGGATTGTCTCCAATAAATCATCTACCCCAGGGAACTAACACACTGATAATATGTCTCTAATCTACCCCAGGGAACTAACACACTGATAATATGTCTCTAATCTACCCCAGGGAACTAACACATTGATAATATGTCTCTAATCTACCCCAGGGAACTAACACATTGATAATATGTCTCTAATCTACCCCAGGGAACTAACACATTGATAATATGTCTCTAATCTACCCCAGGAACTAACACATTGATAATATGTCTCTAATCTACCCCAGGAACTAACACACTGATAATATGTCTCTAATCTACCCCAGGAACTAACACACTGATAATATGACTCTAATCTACCCCAGGAACTAACACATTGATAATATGTCTCTAATCTACCCCAGGAACTAACACACTGATAATATGTCTCTAATCTACCCCAGGAACTAACACATTGATAATATGTCTCTAATCTACCCCAGGAACTAACACACTGATAATATGTCTCTAATCTACCCCAGGAACTAACACATTGATAATATGTCTCTAATCTACCCCAGGAACTAACACATTGATAATATGTCTCTAATCTACCCCAGGAAACTAACACATTGTTAATATGTCTCTAATCTACCCCAGGCAACTAACACACTGATAGTATGTCTCTAGTCTACCCCAGGGAACTAACACACTGATAATATGTCTCTAATCTACCCCAGGAACTAACACATTGATAATATGTCTCTAGTCTACCCCAGGAACTAACACACTGATAATATGTCTCTAATCTACCCCAGGAACTAACACACTGATAATATGTCTCTAATCTACCCCAGGGAACTAACACACTGATAATATGTCTCTAATCTACCCCAGGGAACTAACACACTGATAATATGTCTCTAATCTACCCAAGGGAACTAACACATTGATAATATGTCTCTAATCTACCCCAGGGAACTAACACACTGATAATATGTCTCTAATCTACCCCAGGGAACTAACACACTGATAATATGTCTCTAATCTACCCCAGGGAACTAACACACTGATAATATGTCTCTAATCTACCCCACGGAACTAACACATTGATAATATGTCTCTAATCTACCCCAGGAAACTAACACATTGATAATATGTCTCTAATCTACCCCAGGGAACTAACACATTGATAATATGTCTCTAATCTACCCCAGGGAACTAACACATTGATAATATGTCTCTAATCTACCCCAGGGAACTAACACACTGATAATATGTCTCTAATCTACCCCAGGGAACTAACACACTGATAATATGTCTCTAATCTACCCCAGGGAACTAACACATTGATAATATGTCTCTAATCTACCCCAGGGAACTAACACATTGATAATATGTCTCTAATCTACCCCAGGGAACTAACACATTGATAATATGTCTCTAATCTACCCCAGGGAACTAACACATTGATAATATGTCTCTAATCTACCCCAGGGAACTAACACATTGATAATATGTCTCTAATCTACCCCAGGAAACTAACACATTGATAATATGTCTCTAATCTACCCCAGGGAACTAACACACTGATAATATGTCTCTAATCTACCCCAGGCAACTAACACATTGATAATATGCCTCTAATCTACGCCAGGGAACTAACACACTGATAATATGTCTCTAATCTACCCCAGGGAACTAACACATTGATAATATGTCTCTAATCTACCCCAGGGAACTAACACATTGATAATATGTCTCTAATCTACCCCAGGAACTAACACACTGATAATATGTCTCTAATCTACCCCAGGAACTAACACACTGATAATATGTCTCTACTCTACCCCAGGGAACTAACACACTGATAATATGACTCTAATCTACCCCAGAGAACTAACACATTGATAATATGTCTCTAATCTACCCCAGGGAACTAACACATTGATAATATGTCTCTAATCTACCCCAGGGAACTAACACATTGATAATATGTCTCTAATCTACCCCAGGGAACTAACACATTGATAATATGTCTCTAATCTACCCCAGGAACTAACACATTGATAATATGTCTCTAATCTACCCCAGGGAACTAACACATTGATAATATGTCTCTAATCTACCCCAGGGAACTAACACATTGATAATATGTCTCTAATCTACCCCAGGGAACTAACACATTGATAATATGTCTCTAAGAGTTGATCTATTTGTTTGGGATTTCAGAAAATATGTGGACAGTGACCTAATTTTTGACCAACATGTGTCTACTGTAAAAAAAAAGTCCTTCTATATTACAAAGCTTATAAACAAAGGGATTGCACCTTGATCTAAGGATGTCATTGTCCCCTTCTACTCACCCCTCATTAGAACAAGCATTGAATATAATGTCTTCTTTGCTGTGTATCTGTTTAGACACAATCAACACCTGGAACACCCAAAAAGATACCTTACTAAAAGGATACAAAGCCTTAACAACATGTACTACATGGGCCGACACAAAGCCTTGTCACTCTATTCGGTATCCTAAAGACTGCTAACAGGCAACCTGTGTCTGGTATAAAAGGCACCCCCTGACCCATTACTGATGGATTTTCTGCACATTAGCAAGTCAAATAGCACCAGAAATACTCAGTCTAGGGACCTAAACCTCTTTTGCAATATCAACAGAATGGTTTGGAGTCACAAGTATATTTCACAGAATATACCACTGCTATGAAACAGACTCCTAGTCAAAATAAAACAAAGTTTATCCCTGACTATTTTCAATTGCAACTTAGACCTGTAGATGGGAAACATAAAATTTACCCTAGGATTGCCCTCTGTACTACTAATGGACAGGTGCAGCTTCTAAATATTTTATCCCATGTGTGGGGCTCCTCAAATTATCTATTGTATGTTCCCAGTTATTCTCTTTAGTGGTAATAACCATGGGATGGGTAAGGCCAGTCTATAACCAATTGGGATAAGTTATTTTGGCTAGGCTTAAAATGGTCCTCAAGGGCAGCTTACCTATGAACCTAGAAGCTGATCCTCCCAATAGAACAAGGAGGTTCAGGATTACCTGATTTGAACAGATATTTTAGAACTTCACAGTTAAGGCTCTTACACATAACATAAACGGGGGGGGGGGGGTCATTTGAGAAATAGGGAAAGAATGGGATTCTGGATGCAAATCCTTAAGGAGAATAACAACAGTCGTACAGAATGGAGAGATGATAGGGCAGCAAGTAAAGGAGAGAATTTGTGCTGAAACTGAATTCATCCTCAAGTCTAGCTGAGTATCTTTGCAAGGAAGACTCTGTTTTTCACAAAATCTCACCAAGACGGCACTGATGTATAGACTGCTTTTACGTAGCATATATCATGGACAGAAGTAGGTTAAAAATTGAAAAAGATAGGTGGGTGCACAAGACCCTGGATAAAAAGTGCCCAATCCTGGTAGGCATACTGGTGCCAGAAATGGAAAAGATGACAGTGTAGAATCCTCAAAATACAGAAACATTCCAACAATGGGGCCAGGCCTGACCCAGGGGGAGGATGGCCTCCCTGTTGTAGAAGGAAATAGGAGTCCACAAAAATTACAAAAACTGATAGGCCAAAGAAGAGCCATAAAGACGATAAAGTGGACTGTTGAGAATAAAAAATATATATGCATTGTTACTATTATAACAGTGAGTATAAAGGTTACACAGGAAAACCAATCAATTAAAAAACACAAAAAAACAAAATCTAGCAAAGTAATTTATCAGACAAGCGTTTCAGTATCCAACTCAGAAAATAAATACTAAATGAAACAAAAACGCTAAACTTCAAGCACTATAAGACCTAAACTGTATGTTGATAAAATCCTGAATAGGCGATCCAGTATATTACAAAAACTCTTTATTAAAACAATGAAGGATTTAGCGCTTTCATCCACACAATGTGGACTTCATCAGAATATGTGTTGTTTACAGAAAGATGTTTACATATCACTTTGTTTTGGCGCCAATGGGTCATAGCCAATGAAATTTGTAAAAACTTTTAAAGTGATAGCTAATTCAATTGTCATTTACACTATGTACAACAGAAAAATTATACACATCTCCTTACATAAATACTTAGTCTGTGCAAAGTTTAAACAAATGAAAATAATACTAATAATAATAAATAATAAACATTAATAAAAGTTAATAAAATGAGAGTGTTGTACTATAATATAATAGTACTGCAGGCAAAGCTAGACTTTCCGCTGTGTGATACCCTAAACCTGTTTTATCAGAGGCAATGTGGGATATATGTAAATTACCCTTTAAGGATATCAGGTGTTTCAGCTAAATGGCAATTCTGAATGTCCATGACTTTTTCTTTTGTTTTTAAGTGTATTTATGGACAATTTCAGGCCAGTAAAGCCAAACCCTCTAGCTGTGGGCATGCATGTTGCTGCCTTCTTATGTGATGCCCCTTCACCACTGTTATGTGATCTTGGAGTTGTTATATATATAATTAGCAGGGGGTGTGGGGCTGCGCAAATGAGGGGTGCAGGGGACTTGTCCCCTGCATTAAAACTGTTTTCAGTATTTTGAATTTTTAGTATTTTGGGATTCAATCTTTTGGTTTTTCATTCTTCTGAAGTAGACCCCCCTGGAGCGGCCAAAAAGCATATGCAGATTTTTGATGAAATGCACACAACCATGTATACATACACACATGCACAAAATACATACACAGACTGTTGCAGGATATTCCTGTGTGCATGAGACCACCCCATCTCCATACACTGAGAGAGATGATTTAAGGTTTATGCAGGTATCTTTGGGGTTTTATCTTATATATCATTGTTTAATGCTGAAGGCTTCATAAAGGACATTTAATTGTAAAAAATGTATGCAAGCAAAACTCTTAAGTTACTGCTAACAGGAATTCCGGTATCTGCATTTATAGTGTATAAAATGTGGAGTTCATAAGTATTAAAGAGTAAATAAAAATGTTTTGTCTGCATTTATAGTGTACAAAATGTAGAGTTCATAAGTATTAAAGAATAAATAAAAATGTTTTGTCTGCATTTATAGTGTATAAAATGTAGAGTTCATAAGTATTAAAGAGTAAATAAAAATGTTTTGTCTGCATTTATAGTGTATAAAATGTAGAGTTCATAAGTATTAAAGAGTAAATAAAAATGTTTTGTCTGCATTTATAGTGTATAAAATGTGGAGTTTAGTATTAAAGAGTAAATAAAAATGTTTTGTCGGCATTTATAGTGTATAAAATGTAGAGTTCATAAGTATTAAAGAGGAAATAAAAATGTTTTGTCTGCATTTATAGTGTATAAAATGTGGAGTTCATAAGTATTAAAGAGTAAATAAAAATGTTTTGTCTGCATTTATAGTGTATAAAATGTAGAGTTCATAAGTATTAAAGAGTAAATAAAAATGTTTTGTCTGCATTTATAGCATATGAAATGTAGAGTTCATAAGTATTAAAGAGTAAATAAAAATGTTTTGTCTGCATTTATAGTGTATAAAATGTGGAGTTTAGTATTAAAGAGTAAATAAAAATGTTTTGTCGGCATTTATAGTGTATAAAATGTAGAGTTCATAAGTATTAAAGAGGAAATAAAAATGTTTTGTCTGCATTTATAGTGTATAAAATGTGGAGTTCATAAGTATTAAAGAGTAAATAAAAATGTTTTGTCTGCATTTATAGTGTATAAAATGTAGAGTTCATAAGTATTAAAGAGTAAATAAAAATGTTTTGTCTGCATTTATAGTGTATAAAATGTAGAGTTCATAAGTATTAAAGAGTAAATAAAATGTTTTGTCTGCATTTATAGTGTATAAAATGTAGAGTTCATAAGTATTAAAGAGTAAATAAAAATGTTTTGTCTGCATTTATAGTGTATAAAATGTAGAGTTCATAAGTATTAAAGAGTAAATAAAAATGTTTTGTCTGCATTTATAGTGTATAAAATGTAGAGTTCATAAGTATTAAAGAGTAAATAAAAATGTTTTGTCTGCATTTATAGTGTATAAAATGTGGAGTTCATAAGTATTAAAGAGTAAATAAAAATGTTTTGTCTGCATTTATAGTGTATAAAATGTGGAGTTCATAAGTATTAAAGAGTAAATAAAAATGTTTTGTCTGCATTTATAGTGTATAAAATGTGGAGTTCATAAGTATTAGAGTAAATAAAAATGTTTTGTCTGCATTTATAGTGTATAAAATGTAGAGCTCATAAGTATTAAAGAGTAAATAAAAATGTTTTGTCTGCATTTATAGTGTATAAAATGTAGAGCTCATAAGTATTAAAGAGTAAATAAAAATGTTTTGTCTGCATTTATAGTGTATAAAATGTAGAGTTCATAAGTATTAAAGAGGAAATAAAAATGTTTTGCCTGCTCTGGAAGATGCATTAAGTTAAAAGAGGTGTTCTGTGTGTCTAAGTAGGCCCTTAGATATTGCAAAGCACGCTTGGTTTTTATTTATTGTTTTTCCAACAAAGACAAAACTGAAACTATTCATGACTTCGTAAAAAGTGATTTTTACAGACTACATTTGTTGATAGGAAAATAATCAACAAATGGGTTATGTGTTTCACACTAACATTTTAGGGAAATATTCTAGTTACTTATAGGGTGATTTGTGAGCTTTAAAACGTCAGAATATTAAAGTTATGCCACTTAGTATGGTGACAGACCCAATTGTTTAAAATAACGTTATTGCCAAGGAGTGCGAAAATACGCAAGTGTAAATCTTAAGTGCATGAAATATTCTTTGACAAAAGCTAGATGTTTTGACTAAATTTAGATTGGAATCAGTAGTAGATTTAATTAATCAGTATTACAGGTGGGACAAGTTTATTCATAAATGGGTATGGTATAAGCACAGTCATTTTCCAATATGCTTTCACAGGGTAGAGATATAAAGACAAGACAGGCATGTCTACAGAGCCATATAAAGGATAACTACATGCAATTGTAGGAGATATTTCACTGAACTTTGAGTGGAGTGAAAAACAATCATGGCCTATCATATGATGTAAACAAGAGACTAAGAAAGCTATCACTGTTCTAAATTGCAGCCACAATTAAACAGATCAGAAATAACTGACAAAACCAAAGGATTGCAAGCGGAAAAAAAATCTAAGCAGGTAAAAAAAAAATAAGTTATTGTATAGCTGAAATGTTTAAAACTACAAAGTTTATTTTTGTTGTTTGTTTACAGCGAAAACCAAGTCAAATATTCAAGTTAAGTAAAACAGAAAACTTCAGATTTCAGTTTCTGGCTAACCAGTGACTGCTAAACTGACACATAAAGGATTAGGCATTTTGAAATATGTTTGCTTGTGTCTTTCGGCTTTTCCTGGTTAGGGGTCACCACAGCGGAACACCAGTCCGCTAATGATTGGTAGTTGATTTTTACATGCCAGTTTACCAGCCCTGATGCACAACCTTCAATGAAGGTACTCCCATTCACGCATGTCTCCATGCAGAAGACGCTCTAGCTGAGAATCGAACCGGACAGGGTCTTACTGTGAGGCGACAACGCTACTGCAGCACCACCACTGCAGGCTCAGGCATTTTGAAATATGTTTTAAGTTTTAATAAAATGATTTGTTTTGTGTCAGGAGACAACAATGTTTCCATGCTTATTTCACAGTTTATGAAAAAACTGACATGAGTTTTGTAGAATAATTTCAATAATGATAAAATTGTGGGTAGGCATATGGAAACCTTCATTCATGTAGAGGGTGGTAATATGACTTGCGAATTGCTTCAAACCAATGGTAACAAGTATTTTGTGGCTGCATCTGGATCATTTTACACATAAGCACATGCATGAATTTTCACAAGGAAGTCATCTTTTTTCAATGAAATTGCAAGACACTAGATAATATAACATTCTAGAGGCAAATTTCATATTCAATGTTTTTCACTGCATAGGTCTAGTGATGTGTTATTAGTAACTATCAAAATCTTTTGAGGAAAATATAAGTAAAATAATTAATGAATCGATAAATTGGGTAATTAGAGACAAATGGAGAAAGGGTAACCTAGTTATAGAACAAATGGAGAAAGGGTAACCTAGTTATAGAAGGTTAAAGAAAAATAATGGAAAATACATTTAAAACAATGAGACAAAAATTAGCAGGACCACTCACAGAATTAAATATAATTAAATGTAATGCATCAAATAAGTTAATGACATTTTATGTCTGTGTATCAAGGTGGATAGTTACTTAGAAAGTGTGAGGCGCTTTTATTGATTGAGGTTTTATTTTATAGTAATACTATTAATGGGGCTAATTATTGTTAAAACATATTTTATTGTTTTCATCTCTTGAAGAAAATGGATTAGCAATAAGTCTGGCAGTTGGGACAGAGGGTTAAAGATGTGAACTGCAGCTCTTCTGGTATTATAAGGTATGATTTCCTCAGTTTTCTTTTCCCAGCTGTATGCCCCTCAACAAGTAATTTTACCAGGTATTGCTTTCAGGTTATTTCTGAAAGCAGCTGTGTGTCAAGTGAACCTACCTGGTCAATAAGTAGGTGTTGTTAGGGCACAACAAGGTTTTGTTAGAATTTTGTTAATAGGAGATACAGTTATTGTATTTATATACTTACCAGACAGTTTTCACATTGTGCACAGTATTTGCACGATTTCCATGGTATGTACAGAATGAGTAGGTTCATAAGAGGTTACTAGGCTAATAGCCCTAGGGCCTTTACAAGCCTAGCTGTGTAAAAACTTATGTACCCTAATTGACCATAGTTAGCAGGTCATTGTTAGCAGAGCAATTCTATGATCAGCACCGACTACCCCTGTAAATAGGTTCATAGCTTCTTACTAGGTTAACTGCCCTTGTGAGCCATTCCAAGCCCAGCCAATTACCCCACGTGATAATCAAACCCTGCACATAATGCCTATAAGGTGAACACCTTAACCACTATGCCAACCTCCCACCTTTGTATATGATATGAGTTTATGATTTTTACAACATGTACGGGATGTGTATATAATTTTTTATGATATGCACAACAGGGGTATGTGGCCAAACAGTTTTATAGCTGACAGTATTCAGACATCAGTTGAAGGGTAAAGTGACATGTTCATTGTAATATGTTGATTAAAATGTGTTATTACTTCCCAAGGAAACAAGCAGTAAAAGTTATTTAATGAAATTCAGAATATTGTAGACCAGTCAGTCTTCAATGCGTGAAATATCTTGAAATATAAAATAAAAGAATATTAACAGGGTGTTGTAAGAACAAACACAGGCCTGCAGTATTAGCACCAACAATACATTATGCCATGGGTGAAGTGAAAAAGTCCAACAGGCTTTGAGAGCAGGATAAAAGAATATTCTAGATTTTAAGTCAAGAGGTGAAGAAACTGAGGATGTTTAATGCCTTACTACAGCCTGTATTAGAGCAGTGAAAGATGGTCAGATTCCAATGAAATGAAATGTGGTGCTTACAAAGTATCGCAGGAGTTGAGGCGCAGCAGAAAGTGAAGATCTTTCAATGGAGGTGTGTCTAGTTTGATAAAGGAGGGTGGTATTAGGGATTAGTCAGATTTACTGCAGGTATGACATAAGAACATGGGGAACTTGGTTTCATGTTTTTGCAACTGTTGTGCTTTTCAGCAAGAATTGCAACAACTGATGAACACAGTGTTTTTGGAGGACATATCATTGTAGAGGAGGCTTGTTTCCCCTAGGTGTCCAGCAGACCACTGACTTGTCAAGAGACAAAGGGCAGCTACTGACACTGATGATGTTTGGTGGCAAAGAAAGGTAAAGTGTTAGAGGAAATCTCCTCTTTCCTTTCCTGCCCCAAAAAACGTCATTGGAAAAAAGGGATTCTTCTAGCCCATCTTGAGTACTGCCTACATTTTGTAGCATCTGCCTCCAAAAGATACTCTGCCATCATGCAGACAATGTCCATCTACCTTTTCCTTACCCATTCCTCAAAGTATGAAAATAATTGTCTTACACCAGCTAAAGCCAACTAGATGCTGGTTCAGCAACGAGACAATTTATTTATTGGCTCCCAGCTTTTCTGGCTCCTGAAAGAAAACTGCTGCCCTCCTCTTCCCCTAGCTTAGTTAGACAGTCTCTGTCACATAACCGTAGCTATCATAGCCACTCAGAGCCTCTCTTGCAACCACCTTAAACCAGACTTCATTGCTCTGACCACTCCCTTTCTACCCTTGGACCCAAGCTCTGGAGGGATCTTACCTCACGTCTTATCGACCTCTCTAACTACTATTCCTTCCGGTCACAACTTGAAGACTATTTCACAGCACAAGTTGTTTGTAAATGCTCTGTTTCAGGTCACATGACCAAGTCTCCCAAATCTCCGACATATACTGCCTATCATTTTCCCTATAACATCTCTTCTTGAACTCCTGACATGTCACAAACTGATGTAAATATTGTGCATAGTGGTTTCTACTGACTACCTTTTTAAATCATTTTTCTACTGTATATTATCTGTTCCTTGGTTTTTAGGGTGATCTTTTATTGTATAAATTATTTTTATTTTTTCCTCTTGTGTTCTACATTCTTTGGCTGACACTGAAAATGGGTTCAGTGGGATTGGTGGTTTACCTTGGGTAACAAACTGTACATATACATATACTTATACATATACATATACATTTATATAAATAAATGAAAGACCAAAGATCATGTGTAGGCAGAGGCTTTTAAGGGTCTGATGGGACAAATACAGGAAGGAGAAGAAGGTGATATTTTGGAGAACTGAGGCAAAGATACATAAACAAAAGGATACACCCTTATTCAATTTTCTAGAGTGTGACAAGCTTTGACTGTGCAAATCAAATCTGAGGGGTATTGAGTGGTTCTTTTCCCCCTTCTTCTCCTTTTTTCAGTAAATGGAGTAATTGGGGTAATACTACTTTGGAGAGATTCTGAATTAATGAGGTGAAACGTTTTGTATTTACTGTATTGTCTGTGTAATTAAATGTTGTAAAGGGACTGAAGACAATAAGAAGTTTTTTTTATGCTACTAAAGATATATATATATATTTAACAAAGCTTGAAGGCCCTCAGTCTTGGAATATCAGGTATTATTTTCTAACAACTGGGTGTTTTCATCAGCATTAAGAATTTTAAATGAAGCCAAGAGTCAAGACACAAGAAACTCATACATTCAAAAATAAAAAAGAATGTCAGATCTACAGTATAGAGGCTTTGGCCCTGACTATGGCCAAGATGCCCCAGGTTTGATTAGCGACCTGAGCAACTGGAAGAACCAAACAGGGACAGAGAGGCTTTAACGGCTGATGCCAACTTACCCGTGCTGCAGGGAGTGGGTGTTAGCAAACTTCCACCTCAACAGCTCTACCATTATGGGCAGCGTGGGACTGTAGCATTTGCAACTAGAAATTGTGTGTAGCACAAACCTGACAAGGAATGCATTTGTACTCTAGCTGAAATCCTGGCTATGCATAGATGTGTACTTGCAATGGGTCCACTGCAGCAGGTAATGCTATGAAGTATAAAGAGACAGGTGTTAGCAGCATACAAAAATATCCTAACCAATATAGGATGACAACTACAACTGAAAAAGCAAAACAAAATAAACACCAGAAGAAGAAAAAGACACAGGCCACAGAGACTCCAACAGAAAGTACTACCAATATGCAAACAATGTACATCAGATGATGCCAAAAATGATAAATAAGCCTTTTCATTTATTAATTGTAAACTTCATCAGATAAAGCAAAGTGTTTGAACTCCATTTAAATAACAGAAGGTACTAGGTCACATGATACTAGGTAACATGACTGCCAAGCCTCCAAGCAAAGGAACTTGGGTGGCAACTGATCCTTAAGTTAAAAGATCCATTAGAGGGGCTCTCCTTTTAAGACCTCCAAAAAGACAAGTGTCACAACTTTGGGACTTGAGCTTTATGCTGGAAAATCTTACTTCACCCCCTTTTGAACCAAAACATTTTGAATACTTAAGGTACATTTCATTGCCGTTTCCTTGATAGCAGTCTTTTCTGGGAGAAGCATATTTGTACTGCAGGCAATGTTGTGTAAACACCCTTACACATGCATCCACAATGGAAGACTACCAGTGAAATTAATCTTTTTTCTATGCCCTAAATCCTGTCAACTCTTTCTTTAAACCAGTCAAACTCAGCTTTGTCTTTCAATCTAAATACCACAATGCCAGGGATCAGCTGCTGCAAATCTTGGCCGTTCAGAGGAAACTAAAATATTACACCAGAAGGAGTCAAGAAAACCTACCAATTTTTGTTTCTTTCGTGAAAAGAAAAGAGGGTTTTCGCCGTTGCAAAA
Source organism: Protopterus annectens (assembly GCF_019279795.1). Taxonomy (NCBI): domain Eukaryota; kingdom Metazoa; phylum Chordata; order Ceratodontiformes; family Protopteridae; genus Protopterus; species Protopterus annectens. The sequence continues at coordinate 135,750,019 of NC_056739.1, forward strand.
TAGTGTCTCAGCAAAACACTTCAAAGACTTGCTTAGGTTCAAACTACACAGGTTTAGTCAATAATGCATCTTTAATTTAGGAATGCTTATAGTGATAATATATTAAAGAGGTGTGGCCTGGACTACTGACCACACATATAAGCACCACAAGCAGAAAGCTCAGTCTAGGGGTCTCCTGTGCTACAGGAGATTCTGTAAATGACTCCCAGCCAGGGCTACCTTTAACTGTCTGGGATTTTAACCAGATTCTACCATGACCCTCTTCAAAGTAAGATAGGACAGCTGTGTGCTGTACTCACCATCACAGTTGATTTTTGAACAGAGAATAAAATGAAATGTTATAATTTACTTTTTTAGTGGCTTCTACCTGAAGCGCTAGTATTATATTAAGTTCCTCATTCAGCTGTGCCACATACAGCCATGTGCGATACATCACTCCAAACAGTACGTATCAACCATTTCCTTTATTTATTTAAAATTTGTTTATCAGGAAAGTCCAACTTGGAACAAAGTCAATTTTCAGTGGAGGCCCAGGGAGAAACACTCCAAATGCATGTCTTTGTAACGTGGGAGGAAACCGGAGTACCTGGAGAAAACCCACATGAACACAGGGAGGACATGCAGACTCCACACAGAAGGCACTCCAGCCAAGACTTGAACTGGAGAACCTCTTGCTATGAGGGGACAATGCTATCACTGCACCTTTAGCAGCTAAAAACAGTATAGGGACATCATAACGGAATTTGTTTATGCTGTATCAGGTCCTACCTCACTGTCACCAGTGGAGGGATTCAAACCCCACATCTTCACCATAGAATGGATGTGGCTTTAAATCAAAAGCACCTAAAGTGACACACAGCCTCATTTTAAATCTGGCAAGACAACAACCAAATAAAATGTGCAGAATTTTTAATGTCTCCACAGTTCTAAGCAGAAAGAATTTGGGAAGGAAAGATTTCAGAATGTTTAATTTTCTTTAATCAGTCTAAAAACACTAAAACAGGCCTCAAAGGGTTTACCTAGCAATGGTCTCAGTGATTTCCAATGCAATTCTGGTCTGCAGATTTCTAAACACTAAGGCAGCTGCAGCAAAGCAACCTTATTGTATAAGTCGGCAGAGTGAAAGGGCAGGTATGCAGTGACACACTTGAAAGCTACATCAGAAAAGGTGACATCTGCAACAGCAAGTCCGAGTCATGCTAGAGTTTAAAGGTGTGATGTAACAGAAAGAGGGCAGTGCATTTAAAAAAACCTGAGATGAAGGAAATTAACAGGATAAGAGGCAGAAGAAGTAGAAGAGACTGTACTCCAGGATCTGTAGGGATAAGGCAGTGGCATCCAAGACAGAGAGAGAAGCCCATGCTGTCCCAAGAACTGTAGTACTACTAGCGTGACCAGACCAGCAATAACAAAACTTAGTGGTGCTACCTTCTAAAAAGCACCGTAGCTTGTAAAAAATGTGTAATCATCCAGTATTGCAGCTTATAAAAAATGTGCAATCACCCAGCATTATAGCTTGTTAAAAAATGTGCAGTCACCCACAATAGCAACTTGCAAAAAATGTGCAATCACCCAGCATTGCAGCTTGTAAAAAATGTGCAGTCACCCACAGTAACAGCTTGTAAAAATGTGCAGTCCCCCACAGTAACAGCTTGTAAAACTGTGCAGTCACCCACAGTAACAGCTTGTAAAAATGTGCAATCACTCACAGTAGAAGAGGAGGTGCTGAAGAAAAGCACAGGACACCATCATCCACCAATTGTATGAAAAATAAAGAGGGCAAAATTCACAAGCTTCCTTCAGGATGAAGTCATCAAATGCAGGGATGCACCAGATGTCATCATACAGTGCTAATTAGCAAAGATGGGTGTGGAAGGAGAGTTGCTGTTTTCAAAGAGACGATCGATGTGAAGTTGTTCTATCACTGTTCATTCTTACAGATGGGTTTGGAGCCGATCCTCGGCTCTGAGTTGGCCTACTACAAAACGTGAGGTCTTCAGACTGTTCAAAGCCAAGTCCCTATCATAGGTTCATAGGTAGGTACTAGGCTATTGGCCCTGGGGACTATACAAGCCCAGCCAAAAAGGTACCCTGGCTTTTGCCACCCAAGAAAATTATTTTCCTGTGCCACTGTCGAGCACAGCCACAGAGGTGATCCCCGGGGTGAGTTTCCTATTTCCCATCCAATCAAGATTTTTCTTGAAGAGTGCTAATGAGGAGCTTTGTTTGATATAGATAGGTAGTTTATCCCATGATGCACCTTGAGTTAACCCAGAGCTAGTTTGCCGCTGCAATAGATCGGGGGTTTCCTAGCAGAACTCGGGCCAGTATAGCTTTTTTCTTATAAAAACTTGCTAAAATTGTTAATTTTATTAATAGTTAGTGATATTTTTATAGCTTTTCATAGTTATATCTTTGATAGCTTATTAGTACTATATTTCTCTCCTTTTGGCCTTCGTTTTTTATAGGCTTTTAATAATCTCATCCCTTCTTGGTGTGTCTTTATAATATTATCATAGTTATATAGCTTTGTAGTTTAAATAAGATTCTTAAACTTTAGACAGTGTGTAAGTGCTTTTGAATAGTTATAGTTCTTCACAGTTTTTTCTTATACAGCCCATTTATTGTTTAGGGCTTATTACTGTAGCTTAACTTTCTAAAATTGTGTGTGTGTGTGTGTGTGTGTGTGTGTGTGTGTGTGTGTGTGTGTGTGTGTGTGTGTGTGTGTGTGTATTCTCTTTAAAACTACAGTCTTTTACTGTACAGTAGATTTTTCGATACTGTTGTCTTTAATATGGCTGACCAGGAGAAAGACAAGCATCCAAAGTCTGGCTTTAAGAAGTGTCCAAAATGTGGACAAAAGATGTCTGTGACAGTCACGTTAATTGTGTGCATTGTCTTGGAGCCTTGCACTTGCAAGAAAGCTGCTCCATTTGCCATTCTTTTTCCTCTAGAGTTCTACATGAGAGAAAAAGAAAACTCATAGACAGAGGACTTCTAAAATCTTCATTCCATGAAGCTTTGAGTGACCAGGATAAATCTAGCCAGTCTCCCAAGTCTTCAAAGTCTTCTAAAGCTTCTTTGTCTGATGTGACAAAATCTAAAAAAACATCGACATCAGCTCCACAGCCTTCGAAGCCGAGTGTCCTATCTTTTCAGAGCTGGTCCCCAGTCCTGGAACCGTTATCCGAAGTATTAAAGTCTCCCATTCTCCACTCAGTGTCTCCATCCATACATTCATCTCGGTCCTCGATCAGCCTATCCGATTTGAATGTGGATCGTGTGGTGCAGAAGTTGCTACAGGCACCGGCATAAATTTTTATTGGCTTCAACCCAAGTGGTTTGGGAGCCAAAAACTGTAATGCCATCGACTTCTTTTCCTCCTCCAAGCCATACCGGTCCTTTGGAGCCGGTGGAGTCGGACCTGATGATTGTTGAGCCTTCAGAGCTGGTACCTGCTCCAGTGCCATCGGTTCCGTTTACTCGGACTTCCTCGGTGCCTATCAAGGAGTCTAGGAGCCGACACTCTCCAGTCGGGTCCAGGGAGGATAGTCGGACTGACCTGTTGATTTCGACTTTGCCTCTCTGGACCTCGACTCGGATGATTTCAGCTCCTACCTCTGGTGCGGAGCCCACTGTGTTGGTGCAAGGGGTTTGGTGGTTTCTTTGGATCCAGCAGTCCCTTCTCATTGGAGCAGAGGTGCCTTTGAAGCCATGAGGAGTGTGATGTCCCCCAAGACATCTACAACTTCAGGTCCAACTACCTCCTCCCCAAAAGTGCCTTGGCTTTGAAGGATTGAACATAATGTCACACAAGCTATCCAAAGCTTTTCTCAAAGGGACCTTCCATTTCAGACCACCTGTGAAATCCCCTTATACCCCATGGAACCTAAATTTTATGCTTTCATGCATTATTCTCCCACCTTTCAAGCCAGATTCCTCATGTGATTTGAAATTTTTGTCTTGGAAGACTACCTTTGTAGTAGCCATCATGTCTCCCGTAGAGTATCAGAGCTGCAAGCCTTGTCCATAATATTTGATTTTACATGCTGACATAGTGTCCCTGCGAACAAATCCTTCATTTTTACCTAAGTTTGTACTGAAGCTAACCTTAAGCAGATCATAGATTTATCAGTGTTCTTCCCCATTCACACCAACAACTTAGAGTATATGCTGATTTTACTTGGATAGAATAAAAGAGTTGAGAAAATCAGAACAACTTTTTGTTTCCTTTTCAGATTCTAGGAAAGGTATGCCAGTGGCAAAAACAACACTGTCTAGATGGTTATCTGATTGTACCTCCTTCACGTATTCAGCTGCCAATTTACCTTTACAACACAAAATTAAGGCGCATTCTACCAGAGCAGTGTCCACATCTTCTGCCTTTTCTGCTAGGCTTCCTATAGACAACATTTGTGCAGCAGCCACTTGGTCAAGACCTCATACCTTTATCACTTATTACAAAGTTGATAAGGCCTCCAGGGACAGGGCTTCCTTTGGTTCTACTGTCCTGAAAAACATACTCCCGTGAGCCACCCGAGAAAGATATGGGTGCTTGGGACACTACCCATCTGTAAGAATGAATGGCGAGATAGAGCAGCTTCACATAAAGAAGTTATGTACTCACCATAACGTTCCATGTGAGTTGTTCATCTCACCTTCATTTTTACTTCTCACCCTCCTACCCCCTCCAGGGTTTTTCGAGAACTGAGATACTACTTTTATCCTGGTTGCTCATTCTTTCTATGGGTTTTCTCATAAAGAGTGATAGAATGGAACATGGTATTATTAGACGCAGCAAACAAGATCTGAAGTAACTCAAGGCGCATCATGGGATAGGGACTTGGCCTCGAGCTGTCTGAAGACCTCGAGCTTTGTAGTAGGGCAACTCGGAGCCGAGGATCGGCTCTGAACCCATCTGTAAGAATGAAGGTGAGATGAACAACTCACATGGAATGTTATGGTGAGTACATAAATTATTTTTATAACAGGTGGTAAGGAGGTAATGTTAAGCTGGGTCCACAGTCCCAGAAGACACTTGCCACCTTGATGCTATTGTACAGCATGGAAAATCACAATTAAAGGCTTATACTACTCTACAGTCGAGAACCTAGATGACCTGTTTTGTTCACAAGTGTGGATGGTAGCTGGCACCTTTCCAGCCAGAGCAGTGGTGTGCCAGTAGCTGTACACAACACATGCCACTGTGGGCACTGAGCATGGACAGAGGTTTATGACACTTGTATATGCGCTATCAGTCAGCAAGACACAAAACATATATGAGGACATGCTGACCTGTGTGTCAAGCCTCAGGGGATATGAACATACAACTGAATCCAACATAAGTTTTTAAACACCTCTACTGACTTCTCAGATTACTCGGTGGCATGTATACGCTAATAGAAAAGTAAAGTGACCGTAGTGACACTTTCATTATTTGTATACGGTACACACATACGTGTTTTAAGAATTAGTCACTCCAAAATTACATACATAAAGTGCTCAGTTTTTGCCTTCCCTTAAATCTCACTCATCTTCCTGAACATTATTTTGCATTGATTATTCCCATAAATTCCATTTATTTATGTGTAACATGTTCCTTCCCTCTTCTAAAGGTGAAAACAAAAGAAACTGAGGATAATGCCCAGTATAGTTGGTGCAGAAAAGAATATTGCTGAGATCACAACAATAGCTAAGTGATTTCATATAGATACAAAATATTAAATGCCGAATGTTAAGCGCTTTCATCCCTTATTACAAGTAGGCCTTCATCAGAACAAGTAAAAAATCTCCCCAGTACACTTACATAACAAATATCTTGCATATTAATTAATTGGCTAACCAATCAACAGACAATACCAATTCAAACTTCCAGACTGAACACAAGTTGTGCTAAGACCATGCTATACGTAGTATAAAAAGTATTCCAGTAAAGACATATAAATAACTCATTAATAAATACTACAACTTAGCAGCTCTTAGTTTTAACACGCTAAGGAGTTTGTGTCATTAAGACTAGGCAGATTACTAGCGTTTAAATCTTAACTGCCACTGGAGCTCTCGGTACTCTAGTGTAGCCTCTCATGTCCCCTTCTTGGGTTAGGTCGAACTTGTTCTAGAATAAAAAAATAACTACTTTACATTACTTGGATAACTGAACTTGTGTTTATATAAGGCATTGTTTACTTGTTGGGTTTTTATCACATAACAATGCTCATATATACATTTTTAAGGGCTCTTTCTGTTTTACCAACATAATATGAGAGACAGGAATCACAGAAAGCTATGTAAATCACTCCAATAGTATTACAATCATAACTTATGTAGTCTAAGTTCTTGGGTAAACATTCTTAATTTTAAAGTTTTATCCACAAATATATGTTTGCATTGTTGGCATGATCCACATTTCAACATGTCTTTATTTTTTCTATCATTGTTACTTATTTCACTATATACATTGTCTCTAACTTCTCTTTCATATTCAAATGCCGCTTATAAGTAAAATTAGGAGTTATTCCTAACATTGAATTAATGCTTGCATCACTTCTACCTAACCTAAGAGCTGCTAAGTTGTAGTATTTATTAACAAGTTATTTATGTGTTTTTTACCAGAATGCTTTTTATGCTATGTATAGCATAGTCTTAGCACAACTTGTGTTCATTTTGGAAGTTTGAATTGGTATTGTCTGTTGATTGGTTAGCCAATTAATTAATTATGCAAGATATTTGTTATATAAGTGCACTGGGGAGATTTTTCTTCAGTAAATTCAAGCCCCCACTTGCCTGTTCTGTATAACCCTAATTGCAGTCATCCCTATCAGCAGAATCTACTTTCTTGCTCCATTCCTGTGTTGGCTTAGTTCTTAGAATACTTTCTACTTCTTTATGAGTATTATATTCTGTACGGTTGACTAGATAAAACAGGACAACATGAACTGGCATTGATAATGGGGACTGGAATGTTCGTATAGGGACAGAGAGAGGACAGGATATGAGGACTGCCTGGGTCCACATGAGTGGGGAAGCAAGCAAAGAAGGAGAGGCCATTCTGGACTTCTGTCTGGCAAATGGTTTGATGTTAACCAATACAAGGTTCATCAAGAGAGACAGTCACAAGATCACATACAAGAGTGGCCAACATGCAGCTCAGGTAGATTTCCTCCTAGTATGGAAAGTACCTTAGGATACATTCAGACACTGCAAAGTCAACCCCATTGAAACAGTCACCCCACAGCATAAAGCACTGGAAACCACAATCAGCTGTAAGCCATGGTCAGAGAATGCTCTAAGGTCAACAGAGGCTAGGTTGAAGACTTTGAACTTGATTGGAGTGAAACACAAGAGTTTAAGGAAATGCTCAGGTTTCTAGAACCTCAGGAAAAAGAGGAAATAGGTAGAGCTGAATAACGGCTGCATTTCAGAACAGCACATGTGAGACTACAGAACACATACACAGAACAGCCAAGTACAGAAATAAGGTACATAAGGAAAGCTGGTGCTGGAATGTAGAAGTCATCAAAAGAAAGAAGTAATGCAGGAAAAAGTGGGTGATAGAAAAGATACACCAGGCAAAGAAGTAATACTGGTTGGCTAGCAAAGAGGGTAAGACAGCAGTCACGATAGTAAAGAACAAGGCATCAGAAGCACTGTACCAGCTTCTGGAAAGTGACTCAGCAGATAGCACAAAGAAACTCTATCAGGCTGCAAGGCAAAGACAGAAATATAAAGAAAATAGTCATCAGATACCTCTCATAAGGGATGCCAGCAACAATCTGCTGACCAACCCACAAGATTTCAAAGGGAGATGGCAGGATTACTTCCAGAAGCTTCTAAATGAAGAAAACCCCACAGAAGCTGTACTGCCCCATACACAGCCTACGATGAAAGAGGAGGAAGAACCCATCTTAGAAGAAGTTCGAACAATATGAAGTAAAATGAAGTCAGGAAAAGCAGCAGGCTCAAATGCTGGGTGAGTTACAGGAGAAATGTCTCCAAAGCTACTCATAGCAGTATGGAGAGCAAGGCGTATCTGAGAGTACAGGAGAATAAGCATTCCAGTGTCCGTGTACAAGAACAAAGGGGACATTCACGACTGGGGGTAGTGTAGATGTATCAAACTCCTGTCACACTGCATGAAAGTTCTGGAGAGGGTGAAAGATAACCAAACAAGCAGAGTAGTAGAAAATAAGGCAGGAGATAAGCAGTTCGGATTCAGATCAGGATGCAGCACAACCAGTCCAATGCTTGCAGGGAGACAAAGATAAGAAAAAGATAGAGACGAGGAAAGACTCCAAATGGGCAGTCCTAGACTTGATAAAAGTGCATGACAAGGTCCCATGAAAGCTGATTTGGGCAGTCCTGTGGTGGTTTGAAGTCCCAGAAACACTGATAGAATTAGTACAGGCTAAGTACAAAGACCTAATAACTCAAATATGAATAATATTTAGATTCACAGACGGGTTCTCAGTGGGAGTGGGCGTGTATCAGGGTTTAGCCCTGAGACCACAGCTGTTCATACTGGTGACGGATTGAATTAGGAAACAGGCTGGAGGGGACTGATTAAGAAAGCTGCTGAATGCAGATGATGTGACATTGCAAGTGGTTATTGAACAAGAAATTCAGCAAACGATATTGGAATGGGGTGCACAACTGAAGGCACATGGGATAAAACTCAGTACAGGCAACACAGCTATCAAGGCAGCTGATGGGGGAATCAGAAGAAACTGAAAAATGAGATAGAAGGGAAAATAGTGGTGCAGGTACCTGGGAGGGGGTGAAGACAGGAAGTCTGACTGAGGAGGAAAAAGCTAGAATCAGAGGGGCTGCAACCAACTGGCACAGAGTATCAGGGGTAGTGCATGACAGAAGAATGCCAAAGAAGCTGAAAAGTAAGGTGTATCAAATAGTGGTGCAACCAGAACTATGGTATGGTATGGAGGTACGGAAACCTGGGCAGAAAAGGCAGAAAAGATGAGAAAACTAGAGATGATGGAGGTGAAGTGTCTGAAAAGGGTTGTAGGATGTACACTGTGGGACAGATAAAAAATGGAGGACATAAGAGCAGAAGCTAAAGTAGATCCAATTGCAGAGAAGGTCAAAGAGAATAGATTATGGTGGTTCAGGCACATATGCAGGAAAGCAGAGGATGCTCTGTGGAAGATCTGGGAGAGACAGTAAGAAGGCAAAAGGAAATAAAGGTTTCAAAAGAGCTGGATGGATTGCATGAGAGAAGATTTGCAACAGTCAGGCATGAATATGTAAGAAGGTAAGAGAGTGGCAATGAATCAAGAAAGATGGTGACAGTTGGCACGACACTCAGACCACATGTAGAAAATGGGAGAAAAGGCCTTGATGATGATGATGGATGTTGGTAGTGTGCTAAATGACCTACATCCATAATCCTACTTTCTCCTTATTTCTCACACTTTTTCCCATTTCATCATCATCCCTTTCTACTTTGACAGCTTTCTGCTTGTATTACGTAAAAGAGGCTTTAACTGCATAGCTCAAAAGTATCCCTATACATTTTCCTTAATGTAAAAAGTAAGAAAAGACAGGAGAAAATTGGTGTAATCCTGTAAACAGTTAAAATAGGTCGTAACATACTTATTAGGTACAAGTTTAAATAACAAAGCAGAAAGTACTATTAATGCAAGTATGGGGAGGGAAAATCAGAAGCTCTATGGATTATGACTTGTATTCTGTAATTATAATATAAGATGAATTATAATTACCATATATGGAGTTATTACTGTTTCACCGGGGAGGTAAGTGATATTAGATTGTTGTATTTAAAGGACAAGTAATATGTCTTATGGCAGTTTATGTATTTACATCGGGTATGAAAAGAACACAATTTTTCAAGAATCTAAAAAAATATTTGAATGTTAGCATGAATATAGTAATTTTGAGACACATAAACTGTGATATTAAGATAAGAAAAAAGCAAGGAAGAGAAGTTAAAGCGTATTAAGAATACTTTTTACAGTAGACTTAATGTACAACAGGAACACAAATATACTTATATGAAGGGAAAGATAAGGAGAGAAATTGACTTATTTGTATTCTCAGTGAGATTAAAGGTAGCTAATACTGACACTTTATGGATTTTCTAATCATGTAGCACTATGGATTGTTTTAGACACAATCAGTTTATTATTGAAGAAGGTTAGGAATGAAATAGATTAACTGGGCACTGCTTGCAATTACTGGTGTTACAAGATGAAAGGCAGGTATTATTTACAGGATATTTACAAATAAGACATTTTATAGGAAGTGGCTAAAGAGGTGGGTTGATTACAAAAGAAAATACAAGGCTATGTATCTTAATATAGAATGAGTACAAAAGAAATTTATGAGGAAGAATATCAGAAATTAGAGGAAGTTATAGAAGGTAATTATAGAAGGCAATGATACAACAAAAATTAATATTTATGTTGAATGAAGCAAATATAAAAGGTAGGTTATTTCGACAAAATATTTTAAAGGTGAAAAGGAAGAGATGACTCGTTTTTAAATAGGTAAATGAATTATAGTGAAAGTATGTTAATGGAGGTACATAATGAGAAGGGGTGATCGTTAAAGCAATCAGAAAAAAATTAAAGCTGTAGAATTATTTTTTTTGAAGCTATGCATGCTAAATATTTTTAAAGAAACACTGGGCATATTAAGCAGAAAAAATTGCTACTGAGTAAGTTCAAAAACATAGAGAAAGGCAAGACTGAATTGGTATTGGGGTAGATGGTATTGAATAAACATTTCATAGAAAAAGGAGCAAAGAATAACCCAAACGTTTTCATAAAGTGATATACAAGTGGGTGAATCAAGGTATAAAGTCAAGAGAAATGCGTAGAAGTAATATTAGACTTAATTGGAAGAAGGGTTATAAGAAATTATTAAATAACTAGAGACCCATATCAATATGTAATGTGGATTATTAAAATAGGTATGATGATTTTTTAAATAAGGTTTAATAATGTCATAAAAGAGGTACTGTAATTGATGGTGGAGTAGATGGGATGAAAGGAAAGGATAGTAGATATATGTTGGTTAAAGTTAAGAAACTAATGGATGACATTGTACAAAACCAAACTGAAAGTAAACTGATTTCATGTAACATTAAAAAGGCTTATGATGACATGTCATAGGCATTTATAGAATATTTTAAGACAATATGATATTCCAGATAAAATTATTATTTTTTTGAAAATTATTGATGCAAATGCAATTGCAAACATATTAGTAAATGGTTGGTTAAGCAAATATATTGAAATTAAAAATAGGTTCTATTATGGATGTTTGATGAGTATGATACTTTTTAGTTTGGTAATACATGCTATTAAAAACTACAAAAAATAATTATAATGAAAACTTGATTTACAGGGATGTAGTGTAATTCTATACAATGATATGTTATGTAGATTATAGTATTATAATAATTAAAAACAAGGCATGTGTAAATGCTGTCAGGGCAATCTTGTGTTTTTTTTTTTTGAAGAAAATTGGATGGATTAAATTTATTTAGAGAAAAATAAGGGATTTGGAGAAATAAAGAAAATAGGTGGTATACGTTTACTAGACATGATACTGAAATGTTAGGCATTATGTTTGGGAATAAATTATACTAAAACAATGGAATCATTTAATGCAAAAGATAAATGATTTAATTGTTGTGTGGAAATCATATAACTTATCTTTTCAGTTTACCCAGTACATTCTGCCATATTAAGAAAGTTAGGCTGCTTAGATAGAATATTTATATTTCCAGGTAGACTGGAAAAAGATCTATGGTTCAATGGCTAACCAGACCATGTGCTTGGCTCACAGTTTTGTGGGTTGTTCACCGAGGACAGTAGCCATGGAACTGACTGATCTTCAGCATGCCTGACTTTTCCTGATAGAGTTAACCCATGCTACTGACTAACTGAGATGGCACTCAACTAGTTTGTACCAGGATGTGAGAGGCAACAACAATGTAATTGAAAGCAAAAGTCCATTCTGTAGCTCTCATGGCATCCCAACGAAAGGGTATAGGAATGAATTTTCCCCAACTTGTTTACATACCATACCACTGCCATGTTGTCAGAGTAAGAAATTCCTAGAACACCTACACGGACAGAAGGACTGCCCTCATTGCCAAAATGCTGATCTGCAGATTGTGTATAGGATGATCGTGTATTATGGACTGGCTGCTCCAAATAATGCCCCCATTTGACAGCAGATATGTCCATAGTTGTGGTCACCAGAGAAACAGGGTTTTGAAAGGCTTTGCTCAGTGAGAGTGGCTGGAGTCATGAGTTTACCATGAGAGGTATTCCTTGCACTTCTTGGATATTTTGATCAGAACAACTAATGTATCTTTAAGCTAATCCCATTGAACCTTTTGGGTCCACTGAAGAACCATCATGTAGAGCTTGGCATGAATCACCATAAAAATTGTAGATGCCATGAGACTCCGTGCTGAAAGACAAGAAGACACAGATATGGAGTTGTTCCAGGTTAATTAAAATAATGTGGACCAGATGGACTTCATCTGATCCAGTGGGAAAAATGTTTGACAAGGCAAATCATCCAGAGTACAGCCTATAAAGGTGATGGACTATGAGGGTATCTGCTAGAACTTCGTTCACCATTTTTTCAAAGGACGAAAAAAGTTTTTTTTTTTTTTTTTTACATTTTGCTTAGAAATTAATTTCCAGTTTACATGGTTAAAGTTTATGTGATCTGTTTGTTACTGTGTAGTCTTATATACTTACAGTTTACTTTCCTTTTCTTTCTTTACCAATGTCCCTGCTTTTCTCAAATGGTTTTACTTGAGGTAATAGTATTTATCTCACATCTTAATTTTACTCTGTTCATTCAAAGCAGATTTGTAGTTCAAATGAAACTTTCTGTTCCGCCTTCTTTTCCTTCTTTTGTCTTCCAACTCAGCTGTTAAAAATGCTGCTTTTTAATATGTCACAAGCGCTCTGGCTCTGCTACTGTCACTATAACATGTACTTTTTAAATTTTATAAAAGATTTAATATTTCCTTTAATAGTCACTAAAATCTTACTTTTGAAGAAACAAGCTTTTCTTTTACACATATTTAAACACACTGGGGTCCAATTTAACAGTTTTAGAAGACCAGGAGATAAAGAAAAACTGGGTGAGACCTTATAACATAATCAGGAAACAGGGTAAAGGACAAAGGTTTAGGGAAAAAATTTTCTATAATCGGGTAAGGATGGAGAGAAGATAATAGGAAAAAATAAGCTTTTTAGTCACTTATAAAATGCATTGCAGCTCTAGGAGGAGTGACAAACAGTGATCAGGATATTCATTTTGCACACGCAATGGCAATTAGGAGAAAAAGCTCAACAGGAAAAAAGGTTTGTAGGCTTTTCCTTTTATCTTCCTGTTTGTTCTTTATCTTGTTATACCTTCAGTGTTTTTTTTAGTACTGTTGGTAGATCTGTTGATCAGTTTTATAGGTTCATAGGTTCATACTAGGCTATCTGCCCTGGGGCAATTATAAGCCTAGCCCGATTCTGTATGGCTTACGCCACCCCTTGATTTGAGTATACTGTGCCCTTTTTAAGGTTTAGTTTACTGTGCCTCTGTCTAATAGTGACACGGGAGTAATCCCTGGGACAAGGACTTTAAAGGTACTTGTACTTATTACTTGCTTATGTTTTTGGAGGGCCACAGGAGGTTAAAAAAGTCAGTTACGTGGTACAACACAAAGATTAAAAAAGAAAAACTGAAGAAAAAACTGGAGCACAGTACTGGGACAGTGAGTATATCTGCTGAGTAATGCCCTGACAACCACAATGATTTACTTTCAGTAACACTAATGTCACCATCCTGAAGGTAAATCACTCTATGTCAAAAACGGAAATGTTGACATCCTAGTATGCATGAGCCAAGATTGCTTCTCATCATATGAAAATATTACTTAAAACAAAAAAACACATGAACAACATCCCCTCCGCTAATTATATATACTAACTCTGAGATTGCACAATCCCCGGAGAAAGGGAACAGTCTCCTATCCAGGCATGGTTGATATCTCACACCTGTCAGCTATCTGTAAAGTTAACCAGATGCAGTCAGTCAAACAGATATCAGCCAAACTCCCTGTCAGTCAAATCTATGAAGCCCACCCTCTCATACATTTCAAGGAGCGAGGAGTAACGCCTGTTAAGCAAAACACATTTAAATCAAAGAGGATAAGAATAGACACTTTATACTCATGGTTTAAAATTTAAATTGGTTTATATGAAGCCAAATTGGAAGGGTATTTATCCCCTTTGGGTTATACAACTACCACAGCTTTCTTCCAAGATGCTGGCAATTCCCACTCTTTTAAAATATTGCTAATCTTCCAGATCATTATTACATTCTTCCCTTCTAACTTCCCAATTTCTACAGGAATGCCATCTGTTCCTATAAGATTCCTTGGTGATTGATTATACATCACTGTTTTTAATCTCATCTCTCACTATCTTATCTGTTAATTGTTGATCTTCATCTGCCTCTAACATTGGCATAGTTAAGTCTTCTATAAATATTTCCAGTGCCTTTTCTTGGTTTCCCATTCCACTGTTTATACAAAATTCCATAACATTTTTAGAATAGCTGTAATACTACTGTAGGATCATTGGTTATGTTTCTTGTCATACCTTCCTAAGTTGGGATCCAGCTTCAACTTTCTGTTGCCTAAGTCATTCTGCTAAACACTTTTGCACTCTAGAGTTGTAACCTAAATAGTTGCTTAACAGCAATTTTCTAAACTTGTGAATATTACCCAAATATTCCCTTAAGTTTCCTTCTTCTTACATGACATTCCTCTTCTTCTGCAATTCTTTAATCTTTCTCAGCCTTTTTAAATTATTACTATTACTTCTTTCCCACATATCTTTCTCTCTTATTTCTGCCATGTTTTAAACCTTTCTGTAGTAATTTACATTCATCCGCAACCCCTTTTGCCCATTTTTTTTGCACGCGGGGTTCGGATGTCACTTCAACAATGACAGTCATCTAGAGTCAAGGTTTACATCACTGGGTAGCTAGCCCTGCAATGGTTATACTTCCATACCACACACTCACATGCACACTCACACCTATGGCCAGTTTAGAGTGTCCAGTCCACCTACAGCATGTCCTTGGAATGTGGGAGGAAACTGGAGCACCTTTCCTAATAACTCTGAAACACATCCACTACCAGTTTTTGAAATTCCCCTCTTTTGTAACAGATAACTAGGAAAGCAAAGTATCTATTTTTATCTCATTACCCTGTATCTTTAGCTTAGTTTTTATTGGTACATGATCTGATATAGTTATTATTGATAAAGCTTTCAATTAAATACACATCCTCTAGTGAAATATACTTTCTATCTAGGCTAACCAAGTTATTGTTTCTTAGAAACAATATGCAAATTCTGACTTGCTGCTACTAAATTCATATATTCCATACCAGATGTTATTCTATACTTCTTCTGAAATCTACCTTGTTTTGTTACATTGTTCCCTTTTAGGTACCTTCAGTATACCCTCATTACTGAAAATCAAGTTCTAGTTTTCACCCATAATTTTCTTGCAAAGAGCTTATTATTTCTCACAAAATTCTCTTCCACTCCATAGTAGTTTTAGGTAAAATATTAATATATGCCAACATAATCTCCCTCCCTCACCCACGTCAGTAGCCCCTTAATACCACAAATCTACCATTATTTTCTTTTTTCCCTCTTCTCTTACTATCAGAGCCCCTCTTGCAATCAGTAAAATTACTCTATTGATATTCTACTGAAAGCCCACCCTTAAATCTTTTTTTTGTCAAATTCACATACTTATTTGCATCTAAAATGTCACCTGTAGCCCTGCTATTTGCAACATACACTTTTTTAATATATAATCTTTGCATTTTGTCTGTACCTTTAAGGCCATTTACATTCCATGTTAATACTGACAAAACAGCAATTCTGATAAAAAGTTATTATTCCCAGATACTACACATGACATCTTTTGAATATGTGTTTTTAGACTGCAGCCATACCTTTCAGCAAATACCACTTTTGAGGGAAAAATATCAGGGTGCCACAAATTCCTGAGTGGCCCCTTTAATTTCTGAATTTCCTGTTTTTTTTTAATATTTTTTGGCTGCATTTGTTGATGATGTCATCACATGCGGGGTATGTCTGATGATGTCAGCTTCATGAGGCAGACTGCCAGCCTGTTGGAATTTGGTTGAGGGCTCGAGGGGGGTGTGTACTCTGTCTATTTAACTTTTTCCATAAGGCAACTTGGTTGCAGCAGTCGGCAGCTTAGAGTCAATCAAGAGAGTGGTGGAGAGGATGAGTCTTACATCTCCAGCCTCAAGCAGGCAACAGACAGCTGTTTTTTTTTTTTTTTTTTTTTTTTTTTTACAGCAACCGCCGAGACATTTGGAATTGTTACTGCTTAATTTAGGTGCAGCAGTCAAGAGCTGCACAGTTAGACCGGTCTGCACGTCTAACAAAGACAAGTCTTCTCTTCTTAATCAGGCAGTGCACAGCAGAAATGAAAAAAAAACAATTATCCTGATTACTTCTTACAGTTCTTCCCCGGCTCCTCCAGGTAAAGAAAAAAATAGGGACTACTAGTTTTCTGGCAAATTTAATAGTGACTATAAAAATGACAGACAGTTGAGTTTCAGTGTTATATCCTTTAGAAAATGCACACTAACATAAAATCTGTTATTCATATACAAAATTAAGAACAATATGTAAAATCTGTCCGTTGTTCTGTTTCTCTCATTATTTTTGGCTTTGTTTTTGACTCTTAACCTCCAGGAACTGTAGATAAAGTACCAGCCAAGTACGTTAAGCCAAATACACACATTTTATTCAGGTGGATAATATAGAATAAGGTCTTGGGAAGCAGGAAAAATAAGCTAAAGTTGTTTTTACTTCAGCATTTCATAAATAAACTTAGTTTGCTTTCTTTCAACTTAATACATAAAAAGTCAACCTCCTTTCTGTAACTACAACTAATAATAAAACCAAATGAACTACTCCAAGCCCAGTTACAGTCCACAGGTTAGAAACATTTGTCACAATGTTTTAACATCTTTTTAAATTTGTTTCTAATATTCAGCACAGAATCTTGTGGTTGTAAAGTATTTGCAGTCACTTACACAGGTCTTCAGTTTCTCCTGCTACTTGCACATGGAGTACACACTGCAGGTTTCTAAGATGAAGGCAATATTAATGTCCTTCTTTTTATGAGGAAAATCTAGTTTTACTTTTCAACAAGTAGGTATAAAATACACAGTCTGTTCACAGTTGTCCCCAACTTACACTTAGAATATCAGAAACTCTTCTTAATAGCTTGAGCTGTATGCCTTAAGAAGCTTATAGCATGTTCTCGGGTAACTTTGATTTTTAAATCTGTCCTAACTCCTAACTGTTCTGGATCACCTGAAATGAAATCCTCAATTTAAAGTAATATTGCCTACAAACATTCTAGCTACATATCAATGTTTGCACATCATTCTTCATGTTTTGTTACTGTGTATGTGTGTGTGCATATATATATATATATATATATATATATATATATATATATATATATGTACATGTAGCTATATATATATATATATATATATATGTGTGTGTGTGGTGTGTGTGTGTATAGATGTATAGATGTGTATATATATATATATATATATATATATATATATACACACACACACACACACACACACACACACACACACACACACACACACATATATTTTTGAAATGGCACCTTGACCCCATGTGCAAAAATAATGGGAAAAACGGCTTGTGGATGGATGAACATAAAATAATGCAGAAAGAGTAGTGCACGGACAGAAATCCTAAAATTAAGTCCATGAGTGAAGTGCCAAATACAAAGTCCAAAAATGACCAGAACCTCTGTAAACAGTGGAATAAGCTTTTTTTTAAAGTGAGTATCTTACAACAGACCTCAGGATTCGCCAAATGGCTTTACCAATGTTTTCTCCGTATGTTTGTCAAAGCTATATTTTTTTACATCAGTAAACACTTATAGAACTTATGAGATAAGTCAATGAATTACTTGCTCTTGCAATTAGGTGATCTACTTGGCTATTTGCACCTGCAATTCATTTTATGTAGGGCAAAGATTGTTGCCTTGGAAATTTACATTAGCAATACATCCAAGCAATTTAAGATGCATTCATGTTAACAAGTGCATTTTATAAATTCACTTACTTACCCTAATGCACATTTCCTTTTAAAGGTATTGATAGTGTTAAGGTTTCACAGTTTGATGCTCAAAAACATGATTTAATGACAGTTAAGGAGAAACCCTGGATTATAAACTTCAGGGCTATTTTTAAACCGGGGCTAAAAAGAGGAACTATAATCTAATTTCATCTCATTTCAGCTTTTTGTATCACTGGAGGTCAGCAGAGCAATGTTATGATTGGGGTGTTTTATGGATTGCCAATTTTATAAATATAAAATACTTCACTGAAATAATATTGTTTTGATAACTTAAATATACAGGGCTTTGTTGAGTTTGCTTCAATAGAAATATTGTATGTATACATATGTGTTTTTTTGTCTTTAACATCTCATGGTTTGATTATAAAGAATACTTTTTTTTTAAGTTTGTGATGTTCGTTTGTTCTATTTGTCCACTGAATCATGTGATTTAAATGTCTTTATATAAATAATGATGATGATATAAGTGACCTCACAACACTGATACAGACGGACGGTGAAACTTATGGTCTGTTGTGAGACAAAGCTTAATAAAAACTTATTACACTGTTTATGGAGGTGGTGGTCATTTTTGGTTAATATATCTATCCATCTATATGTAAAGATATATGAGCATATATCTATATATTTCTATATAACTAAATATATCTATATGTGTATGTGTTTGCATATCTATCTACCTGTAAGTATATATAGATAGAATGTAGAAACATGTACACCCCCTGACCCACTGTCATGCAAACATACACACCCTCTAACCCGCTCTCATGCAAACATACACACCCTCTGACCCACTCTCATGCAAACATACACACCCTCTCACCCGCTCTCATGCAAACATACACACCCTCTGACCCACTCCCATGCAAAGATACACACCCTCTGACCCGCTCTCATGCAAACATACACACCATCTGACCCGCTCTCATGCAAACATACACATCCTCTGACCCGCTCTCATGCAAACATACACACCCTCTGACCCGCTCTCATGCAAACATACACTCCCTCTGACCCACTCTCATGCAAGCATGCACACCCTTTGACCCACTCTCATGCAAACATACACACCCTCTGACCCGCTCTCATGCTCCTTTTCGCTCCTATCCCTTCAAGAAGAATCGTGACTTCTCCTTATAGTGCCTCACCTGCGAACACCCACACCAACAGTCAGCAGTTATACACATTCCAACTTTAACCAAAACCACATCTCACTAAACTAACCCTAACATCCACTTCCAGCCCCCTTTTACTTACATTTGTCTCAATCAATGTTATTACTGGAAACCAGTACATTCTAAGAACTACTTTACTCTAACTTAAACTATGGAATTTTGTTAAAACTTGTGACTACCAATGAATATTGTACTTTGTAACTTTAAAACTGTGGAATATTGTTAAATCATGTGTTTTCCTATAAATACTTGCTTGCTATGTAGAAATCTCATAGTTGTTTGTTCTTAATCTGTGAAGCTTTTCTCCCCGGGCCTCCGCTGAAAATGGACATGTATCCAGTTGGACTCTCCCAGTCAACAAATGTAAAATAAAATAAATAAAATAAAAATAAATAAAATATGCATACATACACACACACACACACACACACACACAAACTACATTTAAGACATTGTATTATTAAAGAAATACTATGCATTTTAGCTTTCCAAAATGGAAATATCACCGTCTGATTTGGGGTAGTTGCAATGGAAAGCAGATAAAGAGTGTTGGATTGCTTATCAGTGTACCCCACAAGGGTCCCAAATTATAGCTTATACTTTTGATCTGACATGTACTACAATCTGTAATGCTTTTTGAAAAATTTGTTGGATTCTCATGAGCAAATAATGACATTCATTGTAATTAAAGAGTTCTTTTTTTCTTCAGACTGGGCAGACTTGGAGTCAGTGGAGTGCTTGTGTGCATTCATGGGCACACTGCAAAAGAGATCACTAGGGGAAATGTTTAATTTACAGTCAGTGGAGTGTTTGTGCAATGATGGACACACTATAGAAAGGATCATTAAGGAAAATGTTTCATTTACAGTCAATGGAGTGCTTACTTGTGCATACATGGGCAGAATACAAAATGGAGCATTGGGGGAAATGTTTTTTTTTTTTCTTGTGTCAATGCAATCCTTGTGCATACACAGGCAGACTGCAGAAGGGATCGTTGGGGTAAATCTTTCATTTGGTATCAGTAAAATGCTTTTATATATGGGCAGGGCAGACTTGGAGTCAGTGGAGTGCTTGTGCATCCATGAGCACACTACAAAAGTGATCACTAGGGGAAATGTTTCATTTACAGTCAGTGGAGTGCATGTGCATTCATGGGCACACTACAGAAGGGATCACTAACGGAAATGTTTCAGCCACAGTCGGTGGAGTGCTTGTGCATTCATGGGCACACCACAGAAGGGATCACTAAGGGAAATGTTTCAGCCACAGTCAGTGGAGTGCATGTGCATTCATGGGCACACTACAGAAGGGATCACTAAGGGAAATGTTTCAGCCACAGTCAGTGGAGTGCTTGTGCATTCATGGGCACACTACAGTGGGGATCACTAAGGGAAATGTTTCATTTACAGTCAGTGGAGTGCATGTGCATTCATGGGCACACCACAGAAGGGATCACTAAGGGAAATGTTTCAGCCACAGTCAGTGGAGTGCTTGTGCATTCATGGGCACACTACAGAAAGGATCACTAAGGGAAATGTTTCAGCCACAGTCAGTGGAGTGCTTGTGCATTCATGGGCACACTACAGAAAGGATCACTAAGGGAAATGTTTCATTTACAGTCAGTGGAGTGCTTGTGCATTCATGGGCACACTACAGAAGGGATCACTAAGGGACATGTTTCATTTACAGTCAGTGGAGTGCTTGTGCATTCATGGGCACACTACAGAAGGGATCACTAAGGGAAATGTTTCATTTACAGTCAGTGGAGTGCTTGTGGATTCATGGGCACACTACAGAAGGGATCACTAAGGGACATGCTTCATTTACAGTCAGTGGAGTGCTTGTGCATTCATGGGCACACTACAGAAGGGATCACTAAGGGAAATGTTTCAGCTACAGTCAGTGGAGTGCTTGTGGATTCATGGGCACACTACAGTGGGGATCACTAAGGGAAATGTTTCATTTACAGTCAGTGGAGTGCTTGTGCATTCATGGGCACACTACAGAAGGGATCACTAAGGGACATGTTTCACTTACAGTCAGTGGAGTGCTTGTGAATTCATGGGCACACTACAGAAGGGATCACTAAGGGAAATGTTTCATTTACAGTCAGTGGAGTGCTTGTGAATTCATGGGCACACTACAGAAGGGATCACTAAGGGAAATGTTTCATTTACAGTCAGTGGAGTGCTTGTGCATTCATGGGCACACTACAGAAGGGATCACTAAGGGAAATGTTTCATTTACAGTCAGTGGAGTGCTTGTGGATTCATGGGCACACTACAGAAGGGATCACTAAGGGACATGCTTCATTTACAGTCAGTGGAGTGCTTGTGCATTCATGAGCACACTACAGAAGGGATCACTAAGGGAAATGTTTCAGCTACAGTCAGTGGAGTGCTTGTGGATTCATGGGCACACTACAGTGGGGATCACTAAGGGAAATGTTTCATTTACAGTCAGTGGAGTGCTTGTGCATTCATGGGCACACTACAGAAGGGATCACTAAGGGAAATGTTTCATTTACAGTCAGTGGAGTGCTTGTGAATTCATGGGCACACTACAGAAGGGATCACTAAGGGAAATGTTTCATTTACAGTCAGTGGAGTGCTTGTGAATTCATGGGCACACTACAGAAGGGATCACTAAGGGAAATGTTTCATTTGCAGTCAGTGGAGTGCTTGTGCATTCATGGGCACACTACAGAAGGGATCACTAAGGGAAATGTTTCATTTGCAGTCAGTGGAGTGCTTGTGCATTCATGGGCACACCACAGAAGGGATCACTAAGGTACATGTTTCATTTGCAGTCAGTGGAGTGCTTGTGCATTCATGGGCACACTACAGAAGGGATCACTAAGGTACATGTTTCATTTGCAGTCAGCGGAGTGCTTGTGCATTCATGGGCACACTACAGAAGGGATCACTAAGGGACATGTTTCACTTACAGTCAGTGGAGTGCTTGTGCATTCATGGGCACACTACAGAAGGGATCACTAAGGGACATGTTTCACTTACAGTCAGTGGAGTGCTTTTGCTTGTGCGTACATGACATAATACAAAAGGGATCATCGGGGAAATGTTTCTTTTTGTGTCAGTATAATCCTTGTGCATACTTGGGAAGACTACAGAAGGGATCTCTGGGGGAAATGTTTCCTTTGGAGTCAGCTGAGTGGTTGTTCATAAACTGGCAGACTACAGATGGACTTGTGTTAAATGTTTCCTTTGGAGTCTGTAAAGTGACTGTGCATACATCTGCAAACTACAGAAGGGGGTCCTGGGGAAATATTTCCTTGGGAGTCAGTGGAGTAAGTTGCAGCTTACCTGCCACACCAATATTTAACAGGCTTTCTTGTATGTACTTCCTTCTTCTCATCTCTGTTTGAACACATAACATATATTCACAGACTTTTTTCTTCAATAAAAGCAACCTCGAAAAAAAAGAGTATGTTTTCAAAAGCCACTTCAGCCCTTATATCTCACAGGAAACACGCAAAACTATACATTCCAAAAATGAAGTTTAACCTGTAAATAGGAGTAGCTGTCCCACATTTGTTGACTGCACCCACAAACTCTATCTATTTTAAAGTTAAGGTTAAGCATACTAAAGGGGATGTTAGAGCCTGTGTTCTCACTTACAGATTTTGCTATCTGTTCTTATCTTATCTCTAGTCCACTCTCTGAAGTGAAATAAACAGCTTGCATGCTTTCACTAAATCTTAACTTTTAGATTTATGAAAAAATGCATGGGCTACCTTTAAAGAAATAAATGAAGTTGTGCTTTGATATATTTAATGCATTAAAGTGCAAAGGCTGGTGAGGGGGCAAGTACTTGTATGAATATCTACTTTGCTCCGTTTCAAACTTTATTTATTTTTCACTGAATTGCTTGCCAATATTCTTTTAAAAATTAGTTATATTGGCCCTTGTAGATTTCACTCAGATCACACTTTTTAGGCTTCTTGTAACTGTTAATGGATAAAAAATAATTGGTAACTTTGCAAAGGCAAGAAAGAACATTCCTAAATTTCACTTAGAACACATTGCTCAGACCTATCATGATTGATTACTTATACCTGCAGTGTCTTTGTCACCAGCTAAAGGCAGGTAATGGAAAAAAGAACAGTTAATAACTTTGCAAATAGGAGCAACAACAGCCGTGTTCATACTTTTCTTCATTTGCTCTTGTTTTCCAAGTCTATTTGCTTAACAAAAACCTTTATCACTTAAATTAATGACATTAGTCTAGACTTCCAACTCTATAAAAACAAAGGAAATTATTATTTTTTGTTTTACATATAAAATGATCAACACAGTTTTCTCCAGCAGCTCAGGATTACAATGTTATATTAACTTTAACTAACTTCTTCCCAGTCTTTCTTGTATTTTTACAGTGTAAAGCTTGGATATATTACAGCTAAGAAAAGTACTTTCTTACTTTAATACATCATTAATATATTCAGCAGTCACCGATAAAATTTCCCCATCTCATATTTAAAATACCGTTGACTGCAGGCTCTGCAGAACTTCTTTACAATATAACAAGCAATTTACATAATGCAATTTTATACAAATCATAGGAACAAAAACTGTTTTACTTACACGTATTCCCTCAGTCCCATCTAAACATCAATGACATAAAGTTAGGTTCATACCTTACAGTTCTCTCCCTAATTTAATGAAGTCAACAAATGTCTAGTCTTCTTCAGCCACTTTTTGCAGAATTACAGTTCCCATATCTAAACTATAGCTAATGGTCTGGTGTTTTATAATTATCCCAGTTCTTCACTAATTTCGCATAGTTGCCTGTCTTCTTCCTGATCATCTCAGTCTCCCAACACTAGTCCAATTTCCTCCTGATTCTTCTAATCATCTCCTAGACTTTTTTCTGTTGCTTAAGCATTTTCTTTTGGAGCAATGGGAAAGGTTTCACCGGCCAAGTTTCTTTTTGGGCTTTGTTATTGTTAAAAGATTTAGAAGCAGCGTCCTCTCAGCTTGCCAGTTCATGTTTCCCTGGTTAAATATTTTTATTCCCTCCTTAGCCAGTTCTGCTTCAAAAAAATGCCTTTGATCATCCAGGGAAAAAAGTATTCTGAGAGGCTTGCTATTAAAATGTTGACACTCAGCTTCTCAAATCCTGACACACACCGGTTAGAGTGAATATCAAAAATCATCCTTTCCTTTAAACTTATTTTTTTGCGGGTGGACCAAGCCCCCTCGTACACCTAAAACTTATATACCAACTCTGAGATCACCATACCTCAGAGAAAAAAGAATATCCTGAGAAAGAGCAATCTTGGGCTTACTGTATACAAGATCAGATTTTCAACTGTTCAGTGTCCGCATTTCAGAATAGTTACCATTCTGAAGACAGCTGGATGCAGCAACCTGAATCTCATACCAGCCTCTCAACATCCTCTGATTTCCAGAATAAACTTGTTTATTTTCTTTTCTGGTATACAGAACAATAATCATTTTCCACAAACACTTTGGTCTCCTCAATTTTTGCTACTTTTTCCTTTTGCTGCAGTTTTGTCAGGAGTAACTCATTTTATTGGAATGATTACAACTTTACTAAGTCTTGGCTGCCTTCTGATGGCCAGATCTGGAGCAGACAATTATCCCTTTCATTTAATTAATTTATTTGTGCTGGACTTTGTTACATACTATGGAGTCCTACAGATTTCTTCCCAGTGTTACTTTGTAATTTGCCTTTCTATTCCATTTTCCCAGATTTCTTTCTAACCTCCTCTGTTGACTCTTACAGTTATAATGCAATATTCTGCACACTTACCAATGTCCTAGCCATTTCTCTTTATCGTTCTATTATTAGTAACCGATATGGAACGCAATCTCTAACTTACAGTCTAGATTCCCGATTAACCTCATCCCACTCTTTTACCTTTCTTTTCTGAGTTATTTGCACCCCACCCAATACCTTGATTTCTTTAATCCTTTCAGAAAATTCTAGCCCCCTCTGCATGTTTTCTATATCCTATTTGCTTAGCAGCAACCTTTGTAAACTCACGCATGATGCTAACTATAACTTTACGACATTCTAATACTCCTTTTTTCCTTTAGCATGCTGCAGTTGTTGTCCCCTTCTTCTGCAGTACTTTCACCTTTTCAAACCCTCTAAATAATTCTTAGTACTTCTTTCTCATATCTTGTTCTTATTTCTACCACACCCTTAAATTCATTTTCATGTCATATTCTTCTCACCGTCTTTCCCTTCCAAAGTAATTGTCTTCCGTAATTTAAATCACACCCACTACCAATTCCTTAAATACCTATTTTTTTTTTTAAATAAGTAGGAAAGTGTGAATGTCTCATTTTTTACATTATCACCCTTCATTGTTTAAGGTTAGTTTTTATTGCTGAATGATCCATTATAGTTACAGAATTGGTCTAAAATCTTCCAATTAAATACGCATGCTCCTGTGAAATATAATTTCTGGCCAATCTAGGCTAGGTGTTGTGTCTTGGAGAATTATATGGAAATTATAAAATCCTGCTACTGAATTCATATCTTCCACACCACATACTTTCACCTATGGCTTCAGAAATCTATCCTCTCTTGTTATATACCCCTTCCTGATGCCCTGTATATCCTCACTATTGCAAACCAGGTTCCAATCCCGACCCACAAATAATATTCCCTGCATACTATACAAAGCTAGCTGACAAATAACATGCAGTTCATATCATGACATGATAATGAAGACAGTGATGAACAGTAATTACATTACCCGGGCGTCAGCAAAGAACTCTGGGAAAAATGACGGGAAATCAACCAGAAAAGAAGAAGAAAAAGTTCTGGCTGAGAAGACCCTCACTGATATTCACGATAAAAAAGCAGTTTTAGTACCGGAGATGACTTCCTGTAATTTAGAGAAAAAAATAAATCAAATGCAATTAGAGGTAAATAAGTGGAACACTGAATAAAAAAAAATATATATATATATATATATATATATATATATATATATATATATATATATATATATATATGTGTGTGTGTGTGTATATATATATATATATATATATATATATATATATATATATATATACGTATATCTGTACATGGCTCTATATCAGAAGATCGAGTTTTCAGAAACTCAAAATTCAAATGGTCAAGACCATATGATTGAGTTTCTGAAAACACAAACATAACAAAAAAAAGATCTACCTTTTTTATGTTTTTTCAAGGGAGGGCTAGCTCCCCTGTGCCCCCCCCCCATGTGGAGGGGGGCTGCATCCTCCTCACCCCCTGCAAATTATATATACCAACTCTGAGATCACACTGCACTGAGGAAAAGGGTAAATTACCCGATCTTCACTGTACCACGATCTCCATTCAAAAACTTTGAGTTTTCAAAAACTCGATCATATGGTCTTGACTGTATGAATTTCGAGTTTCTTAAAATTCGATCAAATGATAGGGACCCTGTATATATATATATATATATATATATATATATATATATATATATATATATATATATATATATATATATATATATATATATATATATATAGATATATATATAGATATATATATATATATATATATATATATAGATATATATATATATATATATATATATATATATATATATATATATATATATATATATATATATATATATATATATATATACGTATATATTATTTATTATTCCTCTAAATTTCTGGAACCCCAGTGGGATAACTCTAAGACAATAAACAACAACAACAAAGCAACAATTTATTATTTAACCCTTAAACTCTCTGCTGAAGTAGCATAGCTTGCATTTACCAAAACTGATATCACTGTAGAAATCTGTACATATTGTAATTCTGTCAGCTTGTTATCAATCCTATTATAATGATTAATGTCTAATTTTTTTGAACTAATGTTTAATCTGTATATTGAAATATCTGTTGACTTTATTACTATTTTTTAATCTGTTACAAATTTTTGTTGTATTATTAAGGCTTTTCCCCTCAGGACTCTGCTGAAAATGGGCCACTGGCTCAGCTGGACCATCCCGGTGAATAAATGTAAAATAAAATAAATAAGTAAATAAATAAATAAATGTGTTTGTCTTTGCTGACCAGGATAGTTCAACTGGGCAAAGCCTATTTTCAGTGGAGGCGTGGGGAGAAACGTTCCCTCAGAAGTCCATAAATAATTGCATTTACATTATACTTTTACAATTTCCAAGCTACAGCCACTGCACAACAGAACTGCAGAAGGTACCATTTACTTTTGTAACAGAAAAATAGTATTAACTAGACATTATAAGATTATGAAATGTTTATTTCGCTAAAATTAGATTAGGGCCTGGATGTTTTTCTGTGTAAGAAAAGGCTTCCATCTTGCAACCCTACCACATAGTCCAGACATATGGAGAATATGGGAGACTGTTGTGACATGTAGTACACAACCAGCACTTGCCAGAAGTTCCTGCAGCTCCTTCAGTGTTGCTGTAGGTCTCTTGGCAGCCTCCCTGACCAGTTTTCATTTTGTCTTTTCATCAATTTTGGAGGGACATCCAGTTCTTTGCAACATCTCTGTTGTCCCATATTTTCTCCACTTTTTGATGACTGTCTTCACTGTGTTCCATGATATATCCAATGCTATGGAAATGGTTCTGTACCCTTCTCCTGACTGATAACTTTCAACAATGAGATCCCTTTGATGCTTGGTAAGCTCTCTGCGAACCATGGCTTTTGCTGTAGCGGCAACTAACTAAATGTCAGGAAAATCCTACTAGGACAGCTGAATTTTATTTGGGGTTGATCAGAGTCTCTTTTATTAATGGCAGATGTGTACCCAAGAAGACTGAATGTCGTAATTAAATCAAAAGGTGCTTCAACAAAATATTAGTTTAAGGGTGTGCACACTTATGCAACCAGCTTATTGTACGGTTTTTATTTTTTATATTTTTCCCCTAACATATCTGTTTGTTTTTCAATTGAATTGTACAGGTTATAGGTCACATTAAAGGTAGGAAAAGTTTTGAAATGATTTATTGTAGTCTCATTTTTTTTTTGTATCACAAAAACCTGACATTTTAACAGGGGTCTGTACACTTTTTAGATCCACTGTACATGTATTTTATTAAGATACAAAAGCTTAACAGTGAGTCACATACCTTGAGTAACTGTATCCTGTGAAATTAGACTATATTTGTTAGTACTGATGAACAGGAGGGTATCAGTAGGAGTGGTTGGCGTAGAAAGATGTAGGCATGGTAGTAGAGATGTGGGTTTTATGTAACAGTGTGCAGGTGGAAGATTATATAGTAGGACAGCATAAAAGGATGAGTCTCAGAAGGCAGAAAAGCTAGATGACAGATGAAAACATGCCAGAGAAATGTAGAGAAAAATGTGATAATAGACCTAAGGGGAGAAGCTGAATGAGGAGTAATGAAAAACATGAATCTGAGATGAGAGACGCAACCTGCGGAAGCATCAGAGCAGGACCATGACTCAGCACGATACTGCTGTTCTTCGTGTTTCACTGTTGCAGTCATTACATTTGGGTAATCCTGCTGGCAGGTTGCCCTCAGTCGGCGTGAATTCCAAAGTCTTGGGTCCTGCGTCAGTTGCTGTCGCCTCTTCCCTGATGTCAGGTCATCAGGGGTATAAAAGATGCAGCCGACACCATTTTCTACAGTCTTTTTTGCCACGCGATGCCCGAAGCAGCAGCAGTTCGCAAGTGCCGGTCGGCCGACTCCTGAGATTTTCGTGTTTGAGTTTCAGATCCGAAGTCTTCTTTAAAGCCAAGTACCCCATTGGGGAAACTTTTTTTCTTGCTCCAGACCGATGTCAGAAAAAGTTAATAATTGTATTTCTTGTGGAAAGCAAATACCTCATAAGGACTTTCATTCTTACTGTATTCCTTGCCTAGGCCCTGACCACGACGTTTCAAGTTGTCGGTTTTGTGCTAGATTTAACCAACGCACTATTAAGCGTCGGTATGATTTTGCATTAAACTATTTTGGGCACAGATTTAATTATAAAATGTCGTCGGATAGCCATCCAACTACCGGAGTTCACAAAAAAATGCAAAGAAAAAGAAAAGGATAGACAACTGGGGCCCAAAACCAACGACAAAGCTTCTCCTAAGCCAGTCGCCGGTTCTCAGTGAGGTGCTTTTGCAGCCCCTGACACCCGCTACTTCAGAGTCGCAGGCCGCTACCGACTCCCACGTGGAGTCGGCTATGCCGCTGGAATCTCAAAGTATTGGAGCCTCGGACACTATTCCCTCAGATGGGTCCAGAGTCGCTGAGCATGCACCGGCTTTTGAGGGTGTATTCAGACCTAAACATCTATACATTAATCTGACTTCAAAGGCAAAGACTAAAGCACCTTCAAAGACAAAGAAACAAGCTCAAGAGCCACATGGACAGGCCTCCATGCCCAAAAAACAGATGCTCAAAATGGCCAAAGACTTGATTACATTGATCAGGGGTTCCCCACCCCCTCCTGATAAGAGGCCTAGGCATGAGACAGACTATGAATCTTCAGATCAGGTTTCCATTTCGTCTGATTCCTCTTCTGATCAGGAATATTCACTTCCCCCCCTGTGAGGATTCTGATGCTGAAGAATCTATTCCTTCAGCTTCTCCTCCTGAGGACTATTCTTTTGGGGAAACCTTGCATAACATGAGGGAGCATTTCCACTGGGAGAGCCAAGATTTTTCAGAATCTAAAAACAGGCTCAGGGACTTCCTTTTACTACCTCAACACAGGCCCCTTGCCATTCCACCTGTGTTAGACATTGTAGATGATGTGTTTTCAGAGTCCAGTCTGACCCCTGACTCCTTATCTCCAGCTCCTGTTAAGCCTGACAGATATTACAGGGTTCCTGGCTCTCATAAATTCCTTTTCAAAAACCCTACTGCAGACCCAGAGACTATTTCACAGGGTCCCAAAGGGGTTAAGGCTTCTGCTGCAAAAAACTCTACCCCCTCTGACAGAGATTCTAGGGCACTGGATAGATGGGGAAAAAAGGTTTACACATCTGCTACCTTGGCTATAAGGGCCTTAAACTGTCAGTTTCATATGCTCAAATATCAGCAACATGTCATGACATTGCTTAAACAGAAAATGCTGTTAAACTCTGAATGTGCAGAAAACAAGGAAATGCAGGATTTATTGCATGTAGCTGAACAAGCTGGAAAGCATACTTTACAATGTGGATTTGATTGTCTGGAGGCCTCCTGCAGGGCCGCAGTTACGGGTTCTGTAATTAGGAGACATGCCTGGCTAAGGGAGCAAAGTCTGCCCGATCATGTCAAAGTTAAATTATTAGATGGTCCTTTACAAAGCATTATCATCTGCCACTTTACTCTAAATCCAGGGCAGGCTTTGCCACTGCAGTTCTGCAGTGCCTCATAGCCACTCCTAATGCTGTTTAGCTCCAGCCTCCCAACCATAGCTTTGGGACTCTACCCAAATGTAATGACTGCAACAGTGAAACACGAAGAACATAGTACAGTTGTGTACACTTACCATAAATGTAGATGTTCGAGTGTCTTCACTGTTGCAGTCCAGGTTACCGTTACCCACCCAGCACCCCCTTTTTCTGCTGGAACTTATTTTTCTTTCTCTGATCTATACAACCTATGTGGTGTATTTACTTGTAGATGAAGGTAAAGTTTATATTGGTACATGTATGTTTTATATATATATATATATATATATATATATATATATATATATATATATATAAATGTTGGCTACCCTTTAGAGGGCACCTGACATCTGGGGCAAGAAAAACTGTAGAAAATGGCGTCGGCTGCATCTTTTATACCCCTGACAACCTGACGTCAGGGAAGAGGCGACAGCAACCAATGCAGGACCCAAGACTTTGGAATTCAGGCCGACTGAGGGCAACCTGCCAGCAGGATTACCCAAATGTAATGACTGCAACAGTGAATACACTCGGACATCTACATTTATGATAAGTGTACACAACTGTACTTTTGAGCAGGACCATGACTCAGCATGGTGCTGTTTGAGCAGGACCACGACTCAGCACGATGCTGTTTGAGCAGGACCATGACTCAACACAGTGCTGTTTGAGCAGGTCCATGACTCAGCACGGTGCTGTTTGAACAGGACCATGACTCACCACAGTGCTGTTTAAACAGGACCATGACTCAGCACGGTGCTGTTTGAGCAGCACCATGACTCAGCATGGTGCTGTTTGAGCAGGACCATGACTCAACACGGTGCTGTTTGAGCAGGACCATGACACAGCACGGTACAGTTTGAGCAGGACCATGACTCAGGATGATGCTGTTTGTGCAGGAGACAGAGGTTGAAGCTAGAGAGTCATCTAGTCATTTCTATATTTGAAAGGGATGATGTTTCAGAGCTTGGAGACATAATATGAGATCAGAAAGTCCCCTGCTGAGTTGTATAACAAGCTACAGTTATAAACAATATACAGATAAAAAACTCAGAAGACACAGTTAAGGTAATGTACACAACATGTTTCTAAGCATAGTAACATAAAATAAATAAAGTACACATTTATGTGTATTATATGCAATAAATATTCTCAAGCAAGCATTTTATAAAATGCCCTTCCCTATGAGACTGAGTCCAATGGCTCCTGTATGCACCCAGTCAGCCCATTTGTTTCACAGCAGTAAGAGCCAGGAATTCTGAGGTGACCTGACAGACCATTCTTTCTTCCTTGGGAATCCCCAAAGAGCTCTTGGTCTCTGCAGTGGGAGTTGGGTGTTGTGGAGCAGGCCATCTTGCTGGCCCTACAGGGCAGCCTACCGTCCTCCCACAATGCAGTATGCTCTTCCCCTGGGATGGTTCTTTTTAGTTCCACTATAGCTTTCCCTCCAAGTATAAGGGTGCTTAGACATGTTGAGTTCTCCCTGACTTACAGTGCTACTTGCTTACTGCTGCGGGTGCTTACCAGTCTCAAGCACCATAGACTGAACACTCTCTAGATGTCACCCATATTGCAAGCTACAGTCAACTCCCTCTGTCCCCACAGGAAGGGTGAGTGGGTAAAAGCCACTCACTCCTACCACCCCACTAGCTCCTAGTGGCACCAGCAGTGCCACTACATGAACTCAGCTCATCTGTAATGTAGTCAGAGATTTATCCCTTTATGCCACAGAAGTGGCTTTTCTGAAGGAAATAATAATACAAAGTACCAGCGATTGTAGTAAGTGAAAAGGGCACAATGTAGCTAAAGTCAGCTGATAAGTCTAGCAGCTGCACAGCAGTATAGCGCAAGTTGTATATGCACAGCAGTATCAGACAGGTTGTATATGCACAGCACTATAGAACAGGTTGTATATGCACAGCAGTAAAGCACAGGTTGCATATGCACAGCAGTGTAGTACAGGTTGTATGTGTACAGCAGTAAAGCACAGGTTGTATATGCACAGCACTATAGCACAGGTTGTATATGCACAGCAGTATAGCACAGGTTGTATATGCATAATAGTGTAGCACAGGTTGTATATCACAGCAGTATAACACAGGCTGTATATGCACAGCAGTGTAGGGCAGGTTGTATATGCACAGCAGTGTAGCACAGGTTGTATATGCACAGCACTATAGCACAGGCTGTATATGTACAGCACTATAGCACAGATTGTATATTCACAGTAGTATCGCACAGGTTGTATATGCACAGCAGTATTGGACAAGTTGTATATGCACAGCACTATAGAACAGGTTGTATATGCACAGCAGTAAAGCACAGGTTGCATATGCACAGCAGTGTAGTACAGGTTGTATGTGTACAGCAGTATAGCATAGGTTGTATATGCACAGCACTTTAGCACAGATTGTATATGCACAGCAGTATAGCACAGGTTGTATATGTACAGCACTATTGCACAGGTTGTATATGCACAGCAGTGTAGCACAGGTTGTATATGCACAGCAATATAGCACAGGTTGTATATGCACAATAGTATAGCACAGGTTGTATATGCACAGCAGTATAACACAGGTTGTATATGCACAGCAGTGTAGGACAGGTTGTATATACACAGCAGTGTAGCACAGGTTGTATATGCACAGCACTATAGCACAAGTTCTATATGTACAGCACTATAGCACAAGTTCTATATGTACAGCACTATAGCACAGGCTGTATATGCACAGTAGTATTGCACAGGTTGTATATGCACGGCAGTATGGAACACGTTGGATATGCACAGCACTATAGCACATGTTGTATATGTACAGCACTATGGGACAGGTTGTATAAGCTCAACAGTTTAGCACAGGTTGTATATGCACAACAGTGTAGCACAGGTTGTATATGCACAGCAGTGTAGCACAGATTGTATATGCACAGCAGTATAGCACAGGTTGTACATGCACAGCAGTATAAGACAAGTTGTATATGCACAGCAGTATAGCACAGGTTGTACATGCACAGCAGTATAAGACAAGTTGTATATGCACAGCAGTATAGCACAGGTTGTATATGCACAACAGTATGGCACATGTTGGATATGCACAGCACTATAGCACATGTTGTATATGTACAGCACTATAGGACAGGTTGTATAAGCACAACAGTTTAGCACAGGTTGTATATGCACAACAGTGTAGCACAAGTTGTATATGCACAGTAGGATCGCACAGGTTGTATATGCACAGCAGTATGGCACATGGATATACACAGCACTATAGCACGTATTGTATATGTACAGCACTATAGGACAGGTTGTATAAGCACAACAGTTTAGCACAGGTTGTATATGCACAACAGTGTAGCACAGGTATATGAACAATAGTGTAGCACATGTTGTATATGTATGGCACTATAGCACAGGTTGTATATCCACAGCACTATAGCACAGGTTGTATATGCACAACAGTTTAGCACAGGTTGTATATGCACAACATTTTCGCACAGGTTGTATATGCACAACAGTGTAGCACAGGTTGTATATGCACAGCAGTATAGCCCAGGTTGCATATGCACAGCAGTGTAGCACAGGTTGTATATGTAGAGCACTATAGCACAGGTTGTATATGCAGAGCAGTATCACACAGGTTGTATATACACAGCAGTACAGCACAGGTTGTGTATGCACAGCAGTATATGCACAGCAGTATAGCACAGGTTGTATATGCACAGCACTATAGCACAGGTTGTATATGCACAACAGTTTAGCACATGTTGTATATGCACAGCAGTGTAGCACAGGTTATATATGCACATCAGTATAGCACAGGTTGTATATTTATGGCACTATAGCACAGACTGTATATGCACGGTAGTAGAGCACAGGTTGTATATGCACAACGGTATAGCACAGGTTGTATATGCACAACAGTATAGCACAGGTTGTATATGCACATCAGTGTAGCACAATTTGTATATGCACAGCAATATAGCACTGGTTGTATATGCACAGTAGTATAGCACAGATTATATATACACAGCATTATAGCACAAGTTGTATACGCAAACAGGGTAGCACAGGTTGTATACGCCCAGCAGTATACCACAGGTGGTATATGCACAGCAGTATATCACAGGTTAGATATGCACAACAGTGCAGCACAAGTTGCACATGCACAGCAGTAGAGCACAGGTTGTATATGAACAGCACTATAGCACAGGTTGTATATGCACAGCACTACAGCACAGGTTGTATATGCACAGCAGTATAGCACAGGTTGTATACGCACAGCAGTGTAACACAGGTTGTATATGCACAGCAGTGTAACACAGGTTGTATATGCACAGCAGTGTAACACAGGTTGTATATGCGCAACAGTGTAGCACAGGCTGTACGTGCACAGCAGTATAGCACAGGTTGTACACTCATTTATTTATTATTTATTTATTACATTTGTTGATTAGGTATGGCCGACTGGGCCAGACCCCCATTTTCAGCAGAGACCCAGGGAGAAAAGCTCCACAGTAATATATACAACAAACAAAATATAGTAGCAGCAAATATTAATGCAATAGAATTATTTACAACATCCAGAGGCAGTGCAATGCAGGATCCTGTTACATACTGAAGAACCAGGGAGAAAAAAAAGGTCCATAGTAATACAAGACAATCAGTAGTACAAACACAGATAAAGTAGCAGTAAATATAATACAAACAGTAAAACTGAACATTTATTTTAGGACTAGCCAGTGACAGAAGATACAATACAAAGTGTAGGTCTGTACAATTAATGTACAGAATAAGCAAAAACACTAGATAGTATGCAGGATAAAGTTAGAGGGCAAGGTGAGAGAGGTGGAAAAGGGTGGGGAAAAATATTAATCTGGGGAGTGGCAGGAGCACAACATGTTTTATAAGGTATTCCTTTAAGAGTGATTTCAGTTGCTCATGTATTGGGTTTTTTGTTATAGTGTCTGAAAGGGTATCCAGAATTTGCTATTTTATGTGAATAGAGGGAGTCACCTTGTTGGTTATGGGAGTTGGATATCTTTAGTAGAAGTTTGTTGGAAGATCTGAGGGATATGCTATTAGTATTAGGCTGCACTAACGCAGAAATGTCAGGGTTGTTGTTGGGATGGTAGATTATATTATGGGCTAATTATAGTTGATTGAAGGATAGAAGGTTGGGGAGCTCTAGCCAGTTTAATATAGAAAGAGCTGAGCAGTGGTGGGATCTGTGTAGATGATTAGTGGCATATTTAGCAGTCTTATTGTAACAAGATTTTAGATTGTTGAGGTCAGATTTTCGTAGGTTAGCATATATGAGAGAGCCATAGATAAGGGTAGATTGAAGGTGTGTGTAAGCAGTGGCTACCCTGGCATTGGGAGTTAGAAATGGTTTGGCCTTGTAAAGGGTACTCTAGTTTGATGTGGACTTTTTTGATGGATTGGGAAATATGCATGTTGAATTTGAGGTTGTCATGTATGATAACACCTAGATTTGTTGTGTGTTTAGTGGGGGTGATATTGGTACCATTAACAGAGATGATTGCTAGAGGGGGTGGAAAAGTCTTGGGATTTTTATTAATGAAAACTAAGATTTTGGTTTTCTTGAGATTTAAAATGAGTTGGTGCTGGGAGAGGTAGGATTCAATGTCCTGGGAAGAACATTGCATTTTTAGTTGAAGTTTTTGGGGTGAGGGGGCTGAACAGATAAGGGTAGCATCATCTGCATACTGTACTATGGAGGCATGTTGGGTTGCTCTACTGAGGTTGTTTGTGAATATGATGAAGAGGAGTGGACCAAGAATGGACCCTTGGGGTACACCCACGGAGATGGGGAGTGGGGGGAAAGAGAGTTTTCCCACTATGTAGCCTGTTGACGGTTAGAAAGATAGCTCTGGAACCAGGTTAGTGAGGTTAAGCTAAGGCTGTAGGAAGATAGTTTATTTAGTAGAAGCTGGTGGGATACGGTGTCGAAGACTTTGGACATGTCTAGGAATATGGAGGAGACATGTAGGCCTTTGTTCATGAGGTGGTGGATGGTGTTAGTGAAGGTTAGGAGGGCAGTGCTGGTACTGTGCTTAGGCCTGAAACCTGCTGGGAGTTGGAAAGGAGGTTGTTAAGGAAGTAGTTTATGAGCTGATTGTGGATGCATTTTTCTAATATTTATCTAGTGGAGAAGGTATGGCTATGGGACAATAGTTAGATAGTTCTCTGGAGGGGCCACTTTTGTGGAGAGGTATAATATGAGATATTTTCCATATGAGTGGGACATATTGTTCTTTAATAGAGCGATTGATCAGGATTGTAATTAGGTATGCAACTGATGGGGCTGCAAGTTTCAGAAATTCATTAGGTAGTTTATCTGCAGTTGTGCAGCATGGTTTGAGTTTAGACAAGAGAGTTTTTATGTATTTTGTATGAGTGAGAAGGAAAAAGGTCTTAGATTGTCTGCTGCTGGGGTGGGGATAGTGAGTGGCTGGGATGGTTGGTTGTGTACAAGGGAGGTGACGGTATTGATGAAGTGGGTATTGATTAGAGTAGAGATAGGGACAGGGTTGTTTGAGGTAGTAGGAGGGGGGTAGAGGTATGACCTGGATTTAGGAGTTGGTTGATAGAAAGCCAGAATTTTTGAGGGTTGTTTTGGTTGTTTTGTTGACAGGATAAGAAGTATACTTGTTTGTCTCTTTTTATTTGCTTTTTAGTTAAGTTTCTTAGTTGTTGGTGGTTAAGGAGGTTAGATTTGTTTCTAGATGTATGATAAGCTGACCAGGCTTTATCTCTACATCTCATTAGAAGTTTGGTCTCTTTGTTTAGCCATGGGAGGGGCTTGGTCCTAGCACAAGCTTTCCTGGAAGGGGCTAGATTATTAAGAACTGTGAGGAAGGTTTTGCTGAAATATTGAACAGCCTCATCTAATTGTAGGTGCTTAAGTGGGGACCAGTTACATTGTTGTAAAAGAAGGTTGAAAGTTGTGGGGGAGAAGTTTTTTTGGAAGTGATGTATTTGTAGAGGATGTTACTTTGGGTATACACACGTTGCCTATAAAGAAAGGTTGGATAGTGGTCACTGAGTGAGTCAGGTAGGCATCTGGCTAAGAAGCCTAAGTTTGGTTCATTAGTTAGGATCCAGTCTGTTGTTGATTCCATATTACAGCGTTTGTCAATACAAGTTGGACAGTTTATTGTTTGGGTGAAGTTGAAGAGATTAATAAAGTTGGATGGGTTATTAGTAGTGCAGGAGTGCCACTCTAAGTTAAAATCACCAAGAACAATAGTTTCTTGGGTGAATGTAGTATCAGCACAAGATAATAGATATTCTATAGTGGGAAGGTTATTGCCAGATGGTAGGTAGGTGGCAATTATAATTATTGTTTTGTTGGGGTTGATTTCAAGGTGAGTAAGTAATATCTCTGAGACGGGTAGTTTAGGAGGATTACAGTTTATTTGGGCTACCTTTAGGGTATTTTTAAACATAACCACAACACCTCCTCCATGCTTGTTGGGTCTGTCTACTCTTATGATATTATAGCCAATTGTTCAGATTTCATTGTCATTAATGTGGGGCTTTAACCAGGTTTCTGTTAACACAGCTATATCTGGTAAGTAGGTGGATAGGGTAGCATGGAACACGCTGGTCTTGTTTATGATGCTACAGAGGTTGAAGTTTAATAAAAGTAGGTCTGAGTTAGAGGATTTTGAGAAGGGGGATAGGGATATGTGTGAGAAATGGATTGAGTACAGGTGGTGAGAGCGGGGCTTGAAAAAGATAGAATGTGTTGTGTATAACTGTTGTCGGGGCCTGAGTTCCGATGGATGTCAGCTTGAAGTTTTATTTGAGTAATGGAGTGAAGGAGAAGAAGTTTAAGCTTGTTTGTTAGTTTGATGTATTTGGGTGATGGGGATGCAGAATTTTGGGAGTGAAAA
Organism: Protopterus annectens; assembly: GCF_019279795.1. Lineage (NCBI taxonomy): Eukaryota > Metazoa > Chordata > Ceratodontiformes > Protopteridae > Protopterus > Protopterus annectens. The sequence continues at coordinate 135,788,768 of NC_056739.1, forward strand.
TGTTTGAGAGGTGAGGGGAGAGAGGTTGAGTGGTTGAAAAGTTGTGGGTTTCTGTTACTATAAGTTTGGAGTTCAGAGTGGGGTGTGGAGTGTGGAAGTGTAGGTGATTGGAAGTGTCTGACATGGAATGAGTGGGGGGAGTTGGAGTTGTAGGTGAGGTATAGAAAGTGGAGGAGCAGAGTATTTGTGAGAATGGTGTAGATGTAATGCATGGTAGTTGGGAGGGGTGGAGGATGGGAGTGTAATAGGAGAAAAAATGAGAAAGGAGGAGTTGGTAGTTAGGTAATGCAGGGATTTTGGAAAGTGGCAAGGATTGGCTGGAATGTGGAAGGGGTGTGGTTATTCTAGGTATAAAGAAAATGAAACTGCGGTGGGTGAGAATGGGGGTAGGGTAGGGGAGCAGAATCAGCCCAAGTGCAGCGAGGGCAAACGGTGTGGGTCGAAACCATGAGGCAGGCGGTGGCATTATTAAAAAAACTATCAGCCATGAGGTATACAGACAGGTAAGAGTATTCAAATAAATAAACCTGTCCGATCGTAACTATACATACATAATGTTATTTAGGACTGAAAAGGAGTTAAAATAAAAACTATTTCAGACCAGGTGGACAGTTTAGGATAATCTTAAAAAAATAAGGACCAATTTATGGAGTGGGCTACAGGTAACTGGCGTCCGGGAAATGTGCAAGCCACAAAGATTCAGGGCAGTAATAAGCCAATATCAGATAAAACGTAATAAAGCACTAATATGCACTACTACAGGAATAATAACTCTAGCAGTTTCTGTAGTTTACTTGCAGATGGGAAGGAGTCGGGTGGGCAGTCTTGATTTCTGGTGACCACATTTTGGTGAAAAAAGCTCACTGCACACAGTAATGGGAACTGAAATGGAAAGAGAGATGAAGAGAGACACATTAGTAGGTGAACATAGGAGTAGCTAGGGATCAAATAGGATAGCAGAAGGTGAAAATAGGAAAGAGGCAGAGGTGTGAAGTAAGTATAGGATACACTACGAAAAATAGAAATAGATAGCTTAATACTATCACTACTTAGTTGTATCAAACCATAAAAATACTGTGGAAGTTAGTCAATTATATACATACAATCAGAAGAATGTCTGACCACATTATATCATAAAAGCTATATCAGTCATTACACAAATATAATAACCAGCACTTTAAAGTAATTATTTCAATATAATACAATCCTTATAGTATTAGAGAAATGAAAAAAACAATTACATAGATGAAACTACCAGCACTTTTGACTAATTATCTCAACCATAATATAACAACAGAGGTTAGCGTGTGCCTAGTCTTTACATAACCACTGTGTTTTGACCGGTACATGTAAGAAACGGCACTTTTAGCCAAATAAATTCAATATAATAGAACAATGGAGGTAAGTTAATACTTAGTTTATAAAGCCACTACGATATGACCAGTATATGCAAAGAACGGCATATCATCCTAATTGCTCTAGTACTACATAGTAGGCAGACAGCAGACTTGTTTTTTACACTAATGCATGCAATGCCAAATAGGTTAGAAATACCGTTATTTGATAAATGGGATACAGTAAAATAACCTGGCATAAACACACGCTGCAGTTTTAGATCAGAATAATCATTAACTCACAGTGATATCCATGACCAAAACACATATTCAATACTTTTAGATGTTCAAGCATAGTTAATAGTACAGTACCTGTGGTAATTCAATCTTATATGTTAGGAGTACAATATTTCCTATAGACATATAGATAAATAATCAGCTTTATTAGGATTTGACCATACGTTGCATGCACAACACTGTGACACCAGGAGACCTTGTTTGCTGGATGCTAACTGTGTTAAAAATGGCGCCAGAGCTTTCCCAACACTAAGTAAACTAAGTTGTGACGCATTTGGAGAGGGGACTTCCCAATTAGGTGAAACTATGAGGCAGGCGACGAGGTATACAGACAGGTAAGAGTATTCAAAATACGTAAACCTGTCCGATCGTAACTATACATACATAATGTTATTTAAGACTGAAAAGGAGTTAAAATAAAAACTATTTTCAGACCAGGTGGACAGTTTAGGATAAATCTTAAAAAAATAAGGACCAATTTATGAAGTGGGATACAGGTAACTGGCGCCCGGGAAATGTGCAAGCCACAAAGAGTCAGGGCAGTAACAACCCAATATCAGATAAAATGTAATAAAGCAGTAACATACACTACTACAGGAATAACAACTCTAGCAGTTTCTGTAGTTTGCTTGCAGATGGGAAGGAGTCGGGTGGGCAGTCTTGATTGTTGCTGACCACGTTGTGGGAAAAAAACTCACTGCAAACAGTAATGGGAACTGTGCTGATTCAATCGTATATATTAGGAGTACAATATTTCCTATAGACATATAGATAAATAATCAGATTTATTAGGATTTGACCATATGTGGCATGCACAACAACACCGTAACACCAGGAGACCTTGTTTGCTGGACGCTGACTGTTTTAAAAAATATATGCACAGCAGTGTAGCACAGGTTGTATATGCACAGCAGTATAGCACAGGTTGTATATGTATGGCACTATAGCACAGGTTGTATATACACAGCAGTAGAGCACAGGTTGTATATACACAGCACTATAGCACAGGTTGTATATGCACAACAGTGTAGCACAGGTTGTATATGCACAGCAGTATAGCACAGGTTGTATATGCACAGCAGTATAGCACAGGTTGGATATGCACAACAGTGTAGCACAGGTTGTATATGCACAGCAGTATAGCACAGGTTGTATATGCACAGCATTATAGCACATGTTGTATATGCACAGCAGTATAGCACAGGTTGTATATGCACAGCAGTATAGCACAGGCTGTATATGCACAGCACTATAGCATAGGTTGTATATGCACAACAGTGTAGCACAGATTGTATATGCACAGCAGTATAGCACAGCTTGTATATGCACAGCATTATAGCACAGGTTGTATATGCATAACAGTGTAGCACAGGTTGCATATGTACAACACTATAGCACAATTTGTATATACACACTGCTATAGTACAGGTTGTATATGCACAGCAGTATAGCACAGGTTGGATATGCACAACAGTGTAGCACAGGTTGTACATGCACAACAGTGTAACACGGGTTGTATATGCACAGCAGTATAGCACACGTTGGATGTGCACAACCGTATAGCACAAGTTGTACATGCACAGCAGTATAGCACAGATCGTATATGCACAGCACTTTAGCACAGGTTGTATATGCACAGCAGTATAGCACAGGTTGTATATGCACAGAACTATAGCACATGTATATGCACAACAGTGTAGCACAGGTTGTATATGCACAGCATTATAGCACAGGCTGTATATGTACAACAGTGTGCACAGGTTATATATGCACAGCAGTGTAGCACAGGTTGGATATGCACAGCAGTATAGCACAGGTTGGATATGCACAACAGTGTAGCACAGGTTGTACATGCACAGCAGTCTAGCACAGGTTGTATATGCACAGCATTATAGCACAGGTTGGATATGCACAACAGTATAACACAGGTTGTACATGCACAGCAGTACAGCACAGGTTATACATGCACAGCAGTATAGCACAGGTTGTATATGCACAGCACTATAACAAAGGTTGTATATGCTCAGCAGTATAGCACTGTTTGTACATGCACAGCAGTGTAGCACAGGTTGTATATGCACAGCAGTATAGCACAGCTTGTAAATGCACAACAGTGTAGCACAGGTTGTATATGTGCAGCAGTGTAGCACAGGTTGTATATGCACAGCAGTATAACACAGGTTGTATACTGATCATTTCATAAAGACTGAAGCACTCAGGTGATACCACACTGGCCTATCCAGTTGTTGCTGAAGTGAGAGACTAGAAAGGATTTAAATGTCGACTGTCTTTTGTAGTTCTTATCTCAAGAGGGAGTTATTCTAAATTTTATGAACAGATGTGGAAAAAATTGAGCCAACCAGTTTATTAAAGAACATGAAAATATGGATCATCTGGTGTGTTAATTGTTTAAGGCATCATGAGGAAGCCTTAGCCAGGAATGGACAGCTTGGGTAGTACAGGAATGCTTGGGCCAAGTATAATTGTGTAGAAATGAAGCAGTAGTTATATTCAGACAAGAAGAGATCAAGGAGTGAGAGAGAAAGGCTGTTCGATAGAACTCTTTTTCCTAAAAGCAAAATACATTATCTTTTCATGTTTTTCCCAATTTCCTTTGATGTGGTGAGGCTAAGTTAATAAACAGATGGCAGGAGTACAAAAGACAGGGTAGAAGGTAAGATCTAGTCCACTACAGTTTGCTCAAAGTGAGATTGATTTTTGCATTTATGGTGTTTATACAGGATTGAAATAAAATGTATTATTGAGGGTAATGCCAAGAATCATACCTGTTTCTGCTTCTGCAGCTGAAGTGAGGCAGACTGACTGAGGTAATACAGACTGGATTACCCAAAAGGTAATGGTTAGGTTTGGGGTAAGCATAGGTCTGAGCAATTGTGGAGGAAGATTTAGGAAAGAAATGAATTAATTTTATCGTTGAGGCATTTAGGAGACAACCCATGCTGTTTATTTATAAATGTATAGGTTCATAGATGATTACTAGTTTAATAACCCAGGGTAAGTTTTTAAGCATAGCCATGCCTCCCAAGGTGAGAAATCAAACTTTGAACCTTGTACCTGTGAGGTAAATTCCATAACCATTATGCCAACCTGGAAATCCACCCTGTTTTAATCATGTGAAAGGATGATTGCAAAAGAGGACAGAGGGTATGTGGAGCAGAATCAGAGGAAGGAATTGTGGAATTGTTTGCATTCTCTATAGTTTGGCTTTAACTTTCTTGAATGTCGTATATATTGTTCACAAAGTTAACAAACAAAATGAGGTCTAACCACTGTGCCTTGATGGACACAACAATAAGAAGGCATTGTGGTGATGGAACAAAGATGCACTGAACCACTTGAGATGTATTCTCTAAATATCTAGACAGGTACTTAAGGAAAGCTGCTGATGGAATGCAGAAGTCCAGGAAGTCGTACTTCTGCATGATCCACGTACTAGTGCAAGGTGGTATTTCCCAATCTGGCACCCCTCCAAAAAACTATAGACAATATTTTTATTATTTGGAGCAATACTGAAAGTAAGTTTAATGACTTTATGAATTATTTAAATAATAGTACAGACTTTTGAAATATGCGGTCTATCGATGGATATACATTTAGAAGTTAATCAAGGTACTAGAACTATTAATTCAGATATTTATGGGAAACCTGAATATGTAAATATATGTTTACATGCTAACAGTACAAATCATAGTTAGATTAAAAAGAGCTTTACTAAATGTTAATCCATTAGTATGTAAGATTTATTATACAAGAAGTTAAATTTAAGGATGAATTAATAAGATTAGAAATAATGTTTCTGGGTAAGGATTATGATTTAGGTTTTAATGAAAATGTTTTAGAGGTGATAGACAATGAGAGGAAGATTAAATGGACTTCTTTAAAAAAATAAGTTGTTGAAAGTAGAAAAGATAAAGAATGATAGTTTTGATTTTGGCATAGTTTGCCTTTTACAATATAGCATAGACATAAATAAGTTAGAACACACGATACTTAATACCTGGAAAATTACTGAAGGAAATTCACATTTATTAGGTTTCAGTCTAGTTCTTGCTAATAAAAGAAGTGATAATTTAAGACACCCTAGAAAAGTAGATTTGCATTATTAGTGAAAAATAAAATACTTTTGTATTAACGCAGGTATGTTTCCATGTGGTACCTGTAAAGCCTGTGGATTCAGTTACAAAGGTACAAAATATTTATATTGATAACTTAGGAAAAAGTTGTGCAGCACCAGATTGGTTTAATTGCAGCTCTGAAATAGTGGTGTATATATAGAACTGTGTTTATTGTGTACTGGATTTTACATAAGAAAAAATAAAAGAAAGGTGACAGATAGAATTAAAGAATATATCAATAGTATTAAAATGGTAATTTATCAAATCTGCTTTATAAATATGCAGTTGTAAATAGGTCTTTTTTGCATTTTTTACTTTATATTAGATTGTGTACATGAAGATATAAGATGAGAGAATTTTAATAACATTTTAGAAAATAAATAATTGTTATTGGAAAGTAAGTTGACCCCCCCCCCCCCCCCATTTGAATGAGACATTGAATATTAAGTGTTTTTTTCAGTTATTTTATGTTCTGGGATGATGTGACAGTTTTTTAGTTGGTTATTGTGTGTACATTATTTTTTGTTTTTGCCTGTCTTCTTCTGCTCATATTCTCATCCTATTGTACCTATAAATTGTATTGATATACATAGTATGCAACTTATTTTGTTATTCACAAATCTCTGTGCAATATACTGCCTACTGATTGCATATGATTACCAGCTTGCTAATGTCTTTGACTGTATTTTTATGTGAAGCTTTTCTGTGAACTCTGCTGAAAAGAGGCTTCTGCCCATGCAGTCTATTGCAGTAAAAAAAGAATAAATAAATAAATAAAATGTTGTATACTGTCAATAAAGTGTTTAGAGAATCCTTTGGTTACTGAAGCATCAGTTCACCGGGGAAGGGAGATAGAGAGTGTGATGAATGAGGACGAAGGAGACAGTCACCCGAGTTTGGGAAATTTGGCGGATCTGTACATGCAGCTTTTACTGTTTATTGAAATAAGATTTTCTCGTAATAAACATGGCAATGTTTTGTACTTTTTGCCCCCACTGCCTACTGATCATCCACCCCTTTCTTGGCCATTTGGCTTATATGTAACCAGGCTAAACAACTTCTCAAAGCTGACTATGACCTCCTAAGGGAGGGTAACAATAGCTTTAAACCCTGCCCCCCTCAGATGATGCAGACAACTATGCAGAACAGTACGCCAGTGCAGTACACAAGCACCTTTACAAATGCATGGACTCAGTCATACCCAACAGAACTAAAACCTACTCCTCAAGGAAACACAAACCTATCTGGTGGACATCCTCTATCGACAGGCTTTACAACAAAAGGAAGAGACTGCTGTCCAACGGTAAAAAGGTACAAATTCCCAAATGGAAAAACTCCCTCCTTAGCCTCAACAAGCAAATTAGATCACTAGTGAAAACCTCCAAAGTCAATTATGAATCAAAACTAGCTTCCGAAATAAAGGGAAACCACAAGGCCTTCTTCAGTTACGTCAGGAACATCCATGGCAAAGCCCAGGTTTGTTCAGAATTAGCACTTAACGGTACCACTTACACTGCTTTGGTTGACTGAGCCAACCTGCTAGCGGATAGGTTCAGTGCTCACCCCCTGCCCCCCCCAAAGGCCCATTCAACACCCCCAATACTTGTCTCACACCTCACATCTCTGTAGATCAAGTGTTAAAGGCCCTTTCCAAGGCAAAGAACACAGCTTCCATGGGACCTGATAGTATCCCAAGCTGTATTCTGCACCATAGTATCCCAAGCTGTATTCTGCACCATCTCCAGCAAGAACTAGCTTTGCCATTGAGTACCATATTCAACCACAGCCTAAGTACTGGCTTCATTGCAGCAGAGTGGAGAACTGCCATTGTCATCCCCTTGCACAAAGGTGGTGCCACTACTGACCCTGGAAACTATTGCCCCATTAGCTTGACAAGTCTGATCTGCAAAGCTGTGGAAAAATACTGAAGTCAACATATTTTGTATTCTGTATTTAAAGGGTTAAGCAGAAAAATGTTCACTGCGTGCAAACTGAAATGTTCTGGAAAATGTTGATCACTGAGGAATGCAGAAGTTAATCTTAAACTGCTGATAAGAAAGTTAATGGTGCAAGAATAACTGTGGTACTGGCTGGCAAAAACAAGTAATCAAACTATCAATTTTAATGAAAGTCCTCTGTGCTACGTGTATGTACGTGCAGGAGGGTCTATATAAGGAGAACTTAAAGTACAAGTAGCCAGACTGCTGGCATACTACCATCATGTAGCAGGTCTCCATGCATGTAAAATAAAGCTGTTTTACTTGCTTACAAGAACTTGGTGTGATTCTTCCAGAATATGTTAGAAGAGTAAAATCTTTCGACATAACTGGCTAACGTGGGCGGCCTGCAGCCTTGAATCGAACAAAGAGAGGCTGAAAACCTGCGCAGGTGGAGAGAGATCAGGCTCTCCTCGAATGAAAGACCTCCAACTGAAACAGGTTGAAATTAGAGGCCAGTCACTCTTTCCAGATTCAATCCGTGAGGTGGCAGCGAAACAGGGCGGAGGAATCACAAAGGTAAGCAAAACGCTATTTTTTTGTTGTTTCTGATTGGAATTTTTGTCTAAATTTTAAGGGACTAGTCAAGGGAGAAATTTAATTTTCTCAAAGTATAAGGAGTATATGTGAATAGATTCCATATACAAGAGATCTCAGGAACAGGAATAGTTTCTCATAAGAGAAATGGGAACAGGAACCAGTTGCGTCAAAGGTGACGACAATCTGAAGATGAAAAGTTTATGTTTGATTTACACCCAAAGAACGTAAAATATTTAGATAAATGGAAAATAGATCATGGGTTTAGTGGATGTTTAAATAAATCAGAATGTCAAAATCTAGTAAGATTACTGTGCAAACAGGCAGGAAATAAGACAAGGAATCAAAAGAGGGTGGGGTTTCCCCAGGCACAGAAATGGCTGGAGGAAGCAAATAAAAGACATAGGGAACAAAATTTGAAAAAAGGGTGTGGTAATTCAAGTGAAAGAGATGTGTACTTTGTTAAAAAGGAAGATAATAAAACTTCCAAGTGTGCAGAACTAGAATAAAGACTCTCTTAGATAAAATAGAAGAACATTGGAAGCCCAAGGCAGATTAGACTTGCATTAATCAATGCGTTCAATCAGATGACAAAACCGTAGACAATTATCTACATCGTCTCACACAATGTTTTGATGCTCATAGTGGATTGATTAAGGTAGAAAATCAGGAAAATGACTCGCCCTATGAACAGCAATTGAAAAATGCACTCCTAAAGGGCTGCCAGACAGCCATTGGTAACTTTATACAAAAACATATGATCACACACAGGACAGCGCATCTACAGCCCCTTATGGAGTATGCTAGACATGCTGAGAAATATCTGAAGGAAAAGAAAGATAAACAAGCCCAGACTTTTACAGTTAGTGAAGATGGAACTTTAATGTTAGTTCAGGGTTCCGCAAACCACGGAAGAGGACGTGGCAGGGGAAGAGGACGAGGACGGGGAGGCGTAAGTCATTCTGAGGATTTTGAAGGTAGGCAAAAGAGGGGGGAATGTTTTAAGTGCGGTAAGAAGGGACATTTCGCCAGAGAATTGAATTGAAACACCATTGTGCCTACCACCCATAGTCAGCAGGGTTGGTGGAACGCCATAACGGCATTCTAAAAGGCAAGTTGAGAAAACTCATGGCCGAGACACATCAGTCTTGGATTACCTGTCTACCTCTAGCCCTCCTTTCCATGTGGACAACTCCCACCTCAAAAGGAGTCATCCCATTTGAGTTGTTGTATGGGAGACCTTATTACGTCCCACAGTGGCAAAACTTGTTGCCTGCGGTACGTGAGGGGGGTGAGGAGATAGCTGAGTACATGAGGAAAATGCTGACCAATACTAACAGCTGTTTAATGAATGATTGTTTTTCAGGTTCAAGAGACGACAAAATCACGGAAGTCATCGCAACTCCAATGGCAGTTCGGATTAAAGAAAGGTCCTCATGGATCCACCTAACACATTGTAAAACATTTTAAGTTAGATAAAAATTGAATTCCCTGAGGAACAAACAGACAGCAGTAACCATGAAGGACAATAATGAGAATAAGAGAAAATGGTTCTATTGCAATATTTTATTGTTTATAACTATTGTGATTGTAATATTTTGTTTTTAATGAAGCTAGCCATTCAAAAGAGACAAACACACCAGCTGGCATCCAAACTTTAATACATATCAAGCGATTAAATATGCATATGCATCCTCAATGAATGTCTCAAATTGTTGGGTATGTACTGTAATACCTACTGTACATAGTGGCTTAATGTTAGGGACAGCCCCTCTGGGAACAAATGATACTTGGAATAATTTGTTGTTTGAAACCACAGAAGTACCACTGAGAGACAAGGTGGTGCTGCCTCTTCTGGGGCACCAAAACGGAACAGTGTGTTTTCAAAAGATTGGGAAAGTTAAGGTGGGGCTGAGCCAATGTAATTTGACAATAGTTCATAATTGTACCCTAGAAGGGCAGTGTGAAACCAAGTTTGGAGCTATAAAAAAAGACATCAATGTAAATGATACTAGTTTTGTTGAAAAAATGCTGTATGTATATGGCCTGTTATTTAAGGGGCTAAAGCCAAATGGGAGTTATGAATTTGCAACCAATATCACCATAAAAACGAATGATTGTTATTTTATTTGTGGTAGGAAAGCATATAAATGGTTACCATATGGCTGGTCAGAAAGTTGTTTTTTGGGATATCTGATACCAGCTATCAGACACGCAAATGTATTACCTCAAAGTAAAATACAAAATGCACGTTCTCTTAATAAATCTATTAATCCCGTAGGTAACATTGATGCGTCATGGATTTATCACCATGACTTGGCACACGTCAGCAGCAAAGGACTCTCACATATGGACCTAGGCGATGATGTAATTGCTTGGGCTGGTATTTTGCCAGCGTATGGGACAGTAAAATCCATCTGGGAACTGAGAAAACTGTCAAAACTGTTAGAGACTCTGAGTAATGCGACATTTTCAGCGCTAGAATTGGTGACGGACGAATTAACGGATGAGAACAGTAGTGTTGCAGAACCGTATGGCGCTCGATTTCACCCTAGCGGCGAAAGGAGGTACTTGCGCTCTCATACACGAGGAGTGCTGCTTGTTCGTTCCTGATAACGAGCATGCGATTCAGAGCCATCTTGAAATAATTCAACAAGTTTCTGAACTGACTAAACCTGGTCCAAACCCCTTGACTGACTTTTCCAAAACCTGTTTGTAAACTGGGGTTCTGTGTTGATGAACATTTTAATTGCTGTATGTGTTGGTGCAATCATATTTTTGCTGCTTGGCTGCTGTTGCATACCATGTATCAAAATGATAATATCGAAGGTTATCTCTGCCAATGCTACAAAAGCATATTTCTCTGATTATGAGAAGGTATACAACGTATCTGGGATTGTGTAAAATAAACAGTATACAAAATGTTGTAAGGGGGGAAATGTGGAAAAATACTGAAGTCAACATATTTTGTATTCTGTATTTAAAGGGTTAAGCAGAAAAATGTTCACTGCGTGCAAACTGAAATGTTCTGGAAAATGTTGATCACTGAGGAATGCAGAAGTTAATCTTAAACTGCTGATAAGAAAGTTAATGGTGCAAGAATAACTGTGGTACTGGCTGGCAAAAACAAGTAATCAAACTATCAATTTTAATGAAAGTCCTCTGTGCTACATGTATGTACGTGCAGGAGGGTCTATATAAGGAGAACTTAAAGTACAAGTAGCCAGACTGCTGGCATACTACCATCATGTAGCAGGTCTCCATGCATGTAAAATAAAGCTGTTTTACTTGCTTACAAGAACTTGGTGTGATTCTTCCAGAATATGTTAGAAGAGTAAAATCTTTCGACAAAAGCCATGGAGCATATTATTATAGACCTCATAAATAAGGACATAGGCAGTCTCCAAGCACTTGACCCCACCCAGTTCAGATTCGTCAAGGGCAGATCTTGCCTGTTGAATCTGGTTGACTTTTTGAAACTGTTAACAAGGCCCTGGATGAGGGGAAAGTTAGTACATACAGCTTACCTTGACTTGGCCAAAGCCTTTGACAGAACCCCCAACTCGGACATCATCGAAAATCTAACTCAGCCTGGTGTAAATCCCTATCTCATCAGGCTGGTGGCCAACTGGCTCACTGATAGGACCCACAAGGTCAAAATACGTGCCTCCACTTCCAACAGCAAACCTGCCACTAGTGGTGTTCCCCAAGGATCTATCGTGGGACCCCTAATGTTTGGCATCTACTTCTCAGAGTTCCAGACAAAGACAAAAGCCCTGTTGCTGACCATGTTTGCAGATGACTGTAAGTTGGGTGCTAGGTCATTGACTCCCCAAATGATGTTAACATACTACAAGAGGGTCTCACAGCAACAAATGACTTGTGCCAAAGTCATGTCCTTAAGTTAAACACACAAAAAAATGTATTATCATACCATTCGGCAAAAACATGGTACCACATCAACAGCAACCCCCTAAGCACACAACCTGTGGTGAGATACCTGGGTACACAGGTTGACAACAATCTCACATTCAACCATCATGTAGTGGCAGTGGTCAGAAAATCCTTTTACTTAGGTCATCTCATAAGTAAAGGGATTGCATCCATAAAAAAGGAGGTTATTACCTCTCTGTACTCCCCCCTCATTAGGCCAATATTTCAGTACAATGCCCCATTTGGTATGTACCTTTCCAAACACCTGAACCAGCTGGAAAGGCCACAGAAATATCTCATAAAGAGAATCAATGGCCTCCAACACCTGTCCTATGTGGACAGACTCAAATCTCTATCACTCTGCTCGGTATCGTACAGATTGCTCAGAGGTGATCTGTGTCTCGCCTACAAGGCAATCTCGGACCCTGCACTTCTACAGATGCTCCATATCCATAAGTCTAACTCCTAATGGATTACCCATTTGAAAGGCCTAAATCTAATATGCGACATTAACAATACCTGCTGGAGAGACAGTTTTGTCTCCCAGAGGCTGCCTCATCTGTGGAATAGGCTTCCCATGCATGTCAAACAAAGTACCTCGCTGACCCTCTTGAAGTGCAACCTTGATCAGTGGATGGGAAACCACAAATGTGTCCCAGGGGTTTCTCCTGTGTCCCTCACTGACAGGGGCAACAGGTGTTGACTGAGGTTTCTTTTTTGGTACTAAGCTTTTGGCTAGGCTTGTAAGGGCCACAGGGCCATTAGCCTAGTAACTTCCTATGATCCTATGATGTATCCCATCAATGAGGTAGAAATTGGGTGAGAGGGGAGATCCATCAGCCATCAGAGCTGTTTTTTTTTATGTCCTACTCCCCTGTGTATGCATGGGTAAGCTACCTAAAGGAGGCCATACAATGAATTGACATGCTAGGCATCCCCTTCACATCCATGAGGGCATTCCCAGCAGGCAACGCTGTTGCCTGATGTAAGTCACTACAGGTTGTCCTTCCTAGTTTCCCCCTAGAGACAACCAAACTTGCATATGTACCACCACAAGCATGTGCATGCCCCTTCTCCTCCTAAACCACCAAACTTTGGCAAAAGGCTTAACCTCTTGATAATTATAGAGTACTGTCAGACATGGCTAGTTATGGTATATCATGTCTCATAAAAATTGATTTTCAGCACACTTAGTCACAGAATTTTAAGGAAGATCTTAAGCTGAATTACCTCTGAATATTTGGTGTAGTAGTCAACATACGTCAGAAACTAAAGTTATTGAACTGGAATTAATAAATACCCAGATTTAATCATGGCAATGCCAGAATCTAATGAGAAATTAAGTCTTCCTTCTGCTTTTGATTTCCTGTGTACAACGCAGTCTTACACCATTTATTCCATCTGTGTAGTCATATTAATCCAGTGCATAATGCCCTTGTCTCTTGCTTTATAATTTGACACACCAAGGTGAGACTCATCCAATTTCAGCAGCATCTGATTTATTAAATGAGTGGTAATAATGACCTTGTTACCTTTGAACCTATGTAACCAACATGTAAATACAGGTATTTATAAGTGTGAAATGTGGCTTGATTAGTGGATGAATTTGCTTCACTTTAATGACTTTATGTAGCAATTGCATCTCTGTGTCATTTCTGTTACAGCTTTTAATTCAACAGTCTATCAGCGGTAACTGATATCTGAAGTTACAACCCACAACATTTTAAGTTTTCTTTCAGAAACTTTTGTATTTTCTAAAATATGATCTCCTTAGTGAATCTGCAATATACATCAGTTTTACTGGTTTCTATTGCATCTCCAATTCATATTTCTGAAGAGTTAATATCTTCTGTATTCAACCCACTGCCTTAGGTGACGATTTTAAAAAAAAAAAATTCTATGAAGTCTTAAGACTCTACTTTGTTGTTTTCCATATGTATAGTCATGAAATGTTAGATATCAAAACACGTTTGCAAACATTTCCTTCTGTTTTTGACCACACTTGGGTTGTGCCTCTATCAGTTTTCCTGATGCATTAACAATAGATCTGCTTTCTTGGAGTAACACTACTCCTAGACATTTCTGTCTTGCTTGCATTAGTAATGGAACTATCAATGCTATTTCATAGCTCTTTAGTTTTACTGCAGTAATTACTAGCCTTTTTAGTGACTCAAAGATTTAACCTTGACCAACTGACTCTCTACATACTGCATCATGTTATAATATCTTCCTCAGGAGTATGGTTATATCTGACAAATGTGATATGAACTCTAATATTATACCTTCCTCAAGCATCTCATAAGAAACGTTTTTATCAGTAGGAATTTGCATGTTCCTTATGGTACATACTTATCTGCATCTGACGGTTGCCCATATGCAGTAAGTAAGTGACCCATGTACTTCAGGGATATAAAACCACTCTGACATTTGGCCTTGATAAGCTTCAAATCTTGTAACCTTAGCCTGCCAGCAAAGTGATTAGCTGTCATGTGTTTGCTTTGCAGCACCCAAGACTAGAATGTTATTCATAATATTCACAACACATTCAGGTGTCTTCCTCATGTTGAGTGTGATATGATGAAATGATTCTAGTGCTGATGAAATCCCAAAAGGTAATCTCAGACAAGACTGGGCACATTCATGATGGTAACATTAGTGTCAGAAATCTGTATTTAGTCAAGAAAACATGCACAGCTTTGAGACTGCATCATATAGTTTGAATTACAAAAAAACTAGTGGCAACTCCTTTTTAACAGTTTGCAAAGGGTAGTGTTCCATATTGATCCATTTATTAGTATGTGCATTTATACAAATCCTGACTTCATCTTGTTTGACCAGAAACAACTTGCTGCTGACCCATGTTCTAGGTTTTGTCTGAGTGCTTGGCTACTGCACTTAGCAGCTCCATGTGTTTAAGCTCCTGTTCATTCTTCTGTTTAAGAACAGTGGGTACTTTATGTGAAGCATGAATCACTTTTGATTATAACCGAATATGAAATTCTATATTCAAGTACTTTAGAGTTTAAATAAATCCCTGTAACTCTCTAGGATGTTACTGCCAGACTTTTATTTTCATTCAGCATGCTGCATGTCACACCTTTACACTTGAAATAAATCATTCACGAAAGGAACATTTGTCTGCATTTTCTCATAGGAAGTAATTTATCAGTAGAATTTGGAAAAATACTTTTTAGTTTAAACTGGTACTTTGTAGGCACTGCCAAACAGCCCTTGCACTGTGTTTTGCTTTAACACTATTCAGACATTCACAAAGGTTGTGTCTGCAAACACTTGAGCTGCTGTCTTTCATATCCCCACAGAACTGCATCATAGACGTTGTATGCACGTCCCAAGTAACCATACACTGCATATTTTGATGTAGACTGAATTTGTTTTATTGTAACTTGCAAAGCTACCAACATTTTGTATCTGAATATCCTTAAGATTCAGACATTATATTATTCTGCTCTTACATCTAGTTTAAACACACCATCTTTGTCATTTCTCCATTATTTCTCAATGCAGCCTTGCTAAAAATGTTTCTTGCACTCATTCACAGTGTTATTGATTGCCAATTCACTCACACAAACTATTTTCAAAACTTTTGACTCTGTGATTACCGTACACAGTATCCCCAAACTGCACTTCCACTTTACTCACAAGCAGTTCTGACTTTGACTGCTTGTTTTATTCCACAACAATAATATCTCGCTGTTATACCCTTTTAACACACTGTAGCAAAATGGTCACTGCCTCTATATAATACCATTCTTGCAGCCACAGCATTTACTCTGGATGTGAAGTCTAGCTACTTGTTTGTTACCAGCTGCCATTTTCACATTTATTTTCATTATTTCTGCAGTTTATAGGCTTTATTTTCATTTACTTTTTAGACACTGGTGGTATTCAGAAATGCTTAATAAACTGTGCAACCCTGTTTCTCACACTGCTGTTTAGTACACCACAAGGATGTGATTCAAAGACTGCTGTAGTGTTACAGCCCTTTAGGTGAAATAACATACCTAACACACTAGTAATAGGCAACTCTATAGTTAGGCACACTGACGTCCCACTCACTAGGCTGGACAATCAGAAGGTTACTGTTAGCTGCCTGTTGAGAGCCAGAATCCGCCACATAACACAAGCACTCAGGTCACTCCACAACAAGTACAAATATGACTCTGTCATTGTTCATGTTGGTGTGAATGACCTGAGACGTACCTCCCTGGACTACATGAAAAGAGACATGGAAGAGCTCTCTGATCATGCAGCCCAGGCTGGTATGACCCTGACCAGCATCCTGCCCTCACCAAGAATGATACCTCAGTATAAAGAAAACATGATCAATTTCAACAATTGGCTAAGGTTCTGGTGTCATTCAAAGGGGATCCAGTGTCTGTCAGCCTGGGACGACATGCTCGACAAGCCACGTTGCTTCACAAGAAACGGCTTGTACCTGTCACCCCTAGGCTTTCGAATACTGGCCAAGGCTCTTGCTGCCCCCATAGTGCCTTTTTTAGGCAAGGCTCAAAAGTCAAACCCACCTCCGTAAATAGCACAATTAACAAAAAACTGAGGGTTATGCTACTCAACGCCAGGAGTTTAAATCTCAAAATGCACGTGCTTGAAGCACTCCTCAGTATGGAGAACGTCGACATCTGTGCAGTAACTGAAACCTGGTTCAAGGCTCCAGAGATCACCCCAGCACTACTGGGCTACAACTCATACCACACATTTCGGCCACAGAACACGGACCGAAACACAAAAGGAGGGGGTGTACCCATATTCATCAAGGATACCTACACCTCCAGGTTAGTGACGCAGCATGATACCTCTGAGATCATCCATGTGCAACTAACATCGGGAAAATCTGCAATGCAAATTGTGGCCTGCTACAGATCACCCCCCATGACCTAGGACCACCACTCCACTTTTCTGGAGACACTGGAAAACGTGAAGGTCCTACCGAACACCCTGATATTGGGCGATTTGAATTACCCTACCATTCACTGGGAAAACTACTCGAGTACAAATTCCCAGGCCCAGCGCTTCCTCGAATTCATCAACTCAAACGCCCTGGATCAGCTGGTAAAATCCCCTACCACAGGTGAAAACATATTGGACCTGATCATCACCAACATGGGCGACAGGTGTTCCACACCGGGGGTCAACCCGTCACTGGTTAGATCAGACCACAAACTAATCACTCTGGATGTCCACACCCCACCACCACCCCAACTAAGGAAACCACAGTAAAAAACTTTTCTAAAGCAAACTTCACCTTACTTAAGACAGAGGTGGTAAGTTTCACAGCCCCCACGTTAAAGGATAATGCTGCCCAAGATGCAGAAACCTTTACAAATGCACTCTACGAGCACCTACAAGGATCGTGCCATCCCTAGCAAAACAAGACTCACTCCTCTAAGAGAAGGAAACCAGTTTGGTGGACCCCTGCAATAAACAGGCTATACAATAGATGGATGAAACTAGTTCAGAAAAAAACAAATCCCAAGAAGGAAAGACATCCCTGATCAGTATCAGTAAGAAACTAAGGTCCCTCATGAAATCATCCAAGGCTAACTTGAAAGAAAAATAGCTCAAGGATTCAAAAGATAACCACAAAGCCTTCTTTAGCTATGTTAAGAATCTAAGCGGCAACTCGCAGATATGCACTGAACTAGTGCAAAATAGCACAAAATCTACTGAACCTACTGATATTGCCAACATCCTGGCAGATAGATTCAGTGCAAACTTCACCCCTCTCTCACCTCCAAAAGGGCCCACAACAATACCGGAAAAGTGTAGTGCCCCAAAAATCACAGATGCACAGGTGAAAACAGCCCTTCCAAAAGCCAAAAACACAGCGTCAATGGGACCAGATGGTGTCCTAGGCTGTGTCTTGCACGAACTACAGAATGAACTAACTCCCCACCTAAACACGCTGTTCAACCTCAGCCTCTCCACAGGCTACGTGCCCATAGAATGGTGCACAGCAATGGTTATTCCTCTCCACAAAGGAAGGGCCACAACTGACCCTGGTAACTATCGCCCCATAAGCCTGACTAGCCTAGTCTGCAAGGCTATAGAGTGCATCATCATGGAACTCATTAACAAAGACACTGGGAACCTCCAAACACTTGACCCGACCCAGTTTGGCTTTGTTAAGGGCAGATCATGCCTACTAAACCTGGTTGACTTCTTCGAGACAGTCACCAAGGCCATAGATGAGGGAAATGTGGGTCACACAGCCTACCTTGACCTCGCCAAGACTTTCGACACCATTCCCCACTCGGGTATTACAGAAAAACTCACCAGCCTAAACATAAACCCCTACGTCACGAGATGGGTTGCTAACTGACTTACAGACAGAACTCACAAGGTAAGAATAGCGGGCTCCAGGTGCGACTCTAAACCAGTCACAAGTGGTGTCCTGCAAGGCTCGTTCCTGAGACCCCTACTGTTCGGCATATACTTCTCAGAAGTACAGGCAAACACAGGAGGACTATGGCTAACCAAGTTCGCCAATGACTGCAAACTGGGAGCCATAACTGACTCTCCGGCTGACACGGACATCCTCCAAAAGGGCCTTACTGAGACAGACACCTGGTGTCAAAGTCATGGCCTCAAGCTAAATGCCAAAAAATGCATAGTCATCCCATTTGGGAAAAACAAAACACCCACGAATTACCACATAGGTGGCAGCCCCCTTAATACAGAAGAGGTAATAAGAGATCTGGGGACCCAGGTAGATAGTAATCTCTCCTCTGACAATCATATTGCCAAAGTAGTTAGGAAATCCTTTTATGTGGCCCATCTAACTACTAAAGGGTTCACATCTAGAAATAAAGAGATTATAGTGTCCCTCTACTCATCACTCATTAGACCCATCATAGAGTACAATGCCCCATTTGGGATGTACCTCACAAGACACTTCCAACAGCTGGAAAGACCACAAAAGTACCTCACCAAGAGGATTACTGGCCTCAAACATATGTCCTATGCAGCCCGACTGAAAAAACTCCGGCTATACTCAGTGGCATATCGCTTACTCAGAGGTGATCTCTGCCTGACTTACAAAGCCATGTCCAACTCAGAATTGATGGACATGCTCCACCTAAAGAAATCCAAGTCACTGTGAGCCACGTGCTCTAGTGAGCTAAACCTCGCCACAAAAATAAATAGAACATGCTGGAGGGATAGATTCCTGTCTCAGAGATTCCCCATGCTTTGGAACAAAATTCCAAATTGCATCAGGCAGAGCCCCTCACTAACACTCTTCAAGAGAAACCTTGATGAGTGGATGGGTAACAGAAAATACACCCCTGGGATCACTTCATTGGCTCTTCTTGACAGAGGCTCAGTTAATTAATCAATGGGGCAGTGAAAGCCGACACACTCTGGCTAGGCTTATAAATGCCCTTGGGCAGATAGCCTAGTACCTACCTATGAACCTATGAAGCCTTTGGAGAGTATGAGTGGTCTGCTGACAGTCTGGGGGTGTACGTTAATGTAAATTAGCCATGGATTCTGTCCTAGAGCCTTGCTCTAGGGACAAAACAGTGAGGTAGAATGTTTCAAAGACAAGTTCCACCATGGTATTTCAGATCAGTGCAGTAGGACTGAACACATTATTTTACAGTGATTACATCAGTAGTGAGGCAGTTTGTGCTGGCACAGGTAAATATTGCAAGGGTGTGTGTGTGTGTGTGTGTGTGTGTGTGTGTGTGTGTTATCTGTGTGTTTGTAGATAACAATGCAACAGTGTTGTATGGGTTGTTAGGTGCAACTCTAACACAGGTGTTCAGTTTGGAGACCTCTGATTCCTTGTGAAAAATAAACACCTCAGAAAAGTTAAGTTTCTCTTTGATTTGCACTACATCTGGAATTAACATTTAAATACTTTCAGTTTATCCTTTTTCTCTTCTTTTATATAAAATATATTAAGTACCTCATTTACTTCCTTGTCTATCACATGAAGAAACATGGCATATTGGACATTCTCAAGCTTGTCCTTAATGCCATCTGCAGTGAGATACAGTTCAGAACACTGAATCCACGTCTTCTGATTCTCTGAAGCATTCCCTTGGTATTCCAGAGCCCTTTGTTGTTAAAGGATTGCAATTTCAATCCAACAACTGAAGGATCTTCACCAACGATTATGCCTGTGTGCCTTATTCGCTTCAAATATATGTTTTCCGTGAATATGAGCAACATAATAAACTGTATAAATAAATTAATTACTTTGTAAAACCTCTTAATTAAAATGTGATAACTGAAATTTCAAAGAATATATTCACTTATTTAACTCTTACTCAGCTCCCTGTTTTGGTGCAAATTAAGAGAAACATCTGCTACAGCACAGCAAGACAAAAACAAATGGAAAACATTAAACTGACAGAAAAAATGGTATAAGTGCAGGATCCTGAAACTAAATTGCTTGAGTGTCAAGTGCTTGAATCAGAAGGTGCCATGAATAAGAATGCCAATCAATGTTTTCCATAGTAAATCACCAGCAAAGCTATTTCTATGTGTGCACCAGCAATGCAGCCATGGAGATGGCATACATAAGTTCAGGGTATGAGTTTCTACGGAATAACTTCTGTAAACTGCAGGATGGGGTGGAGGCTTACTCCCCAAAATTAATGATTAAAATTGTAAATGTAATCCATTTGATATTTTAGGCATTTGTGTTCACCATTTGGGTGCCTTAACTTCTTGACATTTGAGGTTTCAAAAGGGATCCAAACATTTTATTTTATTTATTATGTTTGTTAATCAGGATAGTGGAGTGATCCTTAGTGGACCTATTTCAGCCACAGCTCAGGGAAGAAGCAACATGCCCTCATTTAATAGACCAGTAAAAAACATCATACAATGTATTTATTCATTTCAACATAGCACTAGAGTGTAAAACATTACACATTTAAAATAAAGATATGGCCACCTCCTGCTTTCCTGCTCCACTTCCAAACTCTCTCCCTCTCACTCTTTGCAATACCCTTGACCACACCAAATTTATATCCCTCTTGTTCTCCTATCTTACTACAAAATTCATATGCCCATCCCACTCCCCAGTATAACTTCCTCCTCTACCCACTCACTTCTCCACCCTCTGCTACAACTACTTCACACACCTACTACAACACTCCATTATACCCCTACAGGACAGTCACCTACAGCACCTACTTTCCCTCCTACATGAACTTTGTCCTCACATATAAAAATAAATAAATACATTTTGCCTGTATTCTCATTTGTCTGTGTTAAATACTATGCTATCACATTCATTTTATTGTAAGGTATGCTGTTTCTCTGAAAATCAATTGTATGATGTCACATTTATCTTATTGTATTATGGTGTATTTCTCTGAAAATTGATTGTATAGATTGATTGCCTGTAAATGTCATTAGAGCTTTTCTCCCCAGGCCTCCATTGAAAACGGGCTCTTTGTGGCCCAGTGGACTTCACCGGTTATCAAATTGAAATAAATAAATAAATAAACAAATGTAAAATAAATAAAGTAAAATATGAATATTAAAGCAATGTTTTACAATTTCTGAATACAACTTTACACATTTAAAATCAATAAATTAAGATTAAATCAACATTCTACAATTCCTTAATAGGTCAGAAAGAATATATACATGACATACCAATAAACAGGTAAAAGGAGGAAAAGAGAAAATGTTACTTCGGACACCGTCTGCAGAGGAAGAGGTAGGACACAGAGGCATTGACTATATACAAACACACAAACAAGCAAGCAAGCACGCACGCACGCACGCACGCACACACACACACGCTTCTTCACCAAGCCTTTCCTCTCAAATGAACACCTACTAACCCGGTCACATGATTCACACTCCAAACGGCTAGCATTTCTTAAAGAAACAGCATGTCACGTAGCAACGTATCTCAACTGTCCACCTTTAGGTTTTTGCCTCATGTTTTTGCTTCGTTCTTCATAATCTTTGTGGTTTTCTGACTAATCACTGAGGACTGAAGTCACTAAATAATCACATACATTTAAGTTTCAGTTTTCATGTCCTTCAGAAAATGCATGCTAGCACATATTCTGTTATTCTAGCAACTTTCTCTTCTTATAGAAGCAATATTTAAAATCTGTCCCTATTTTTGGGCCTTTGTCCCTCCATTATTTTAGGCATTGTCTAGATTTCTTGTACTAGGAGATGGAGAGGTATTCAGCATATAACTTTAGTCTCCTTGAGGATGGAGTGCAGTAATGCCTACTCCCATGGGCTTGACACCAGCAGCCTAAGGCACCTTGTGAACAGCTCAGGGTACTGCTGCTTGCCCCTTGACAAATAAATGCATTACAGTAATAAAATGTGCGTGTTCCATGGCCTGCCTTGGCTGTCAGTGAACTTTAGAACTTAGGACAAGATACTGGTGTTGACATACAAATTTGTATGCTCTGAGTTCCTGCTACATTGAGTAGATGCTGATTCCCTGCTGGACATCTAATCTACAGATAGCTGCTGGTGATTCCCCATGTTAAACCTTTAATATTACATACTTACTTTTTGCTCTATGTCCCTGACATGCGGAATTTGCTACCTTGCCTGTTGACATATGAACTGACAGTAGCTAGTTTTAAGAAGTTTTTATAAAATTATTTGCGTAATGTTACTATACCTAGTACTTTCCGCTTTTCCCTGTTAGGGGTCGCCATAGCGGGACTCCGGTCCGCTAATGATTGGCAGTAGATTTTTACGGGTGCCGAGGTGCCAGCTCGACGCCCAACCTTCAACGAAGACACGCCTATTCTACGCATGTCTTTTGAACGCCACTCGACCGCGGGGAGGTCATGCAGACTCCTACTCCTAAACTGTTTTGAGAGAGAAGCGGATAGTCATGGTAACATTATGGTTTTCAAAGTGCTTGTACTTTCGGACAAGTTTCCCAACTGAGTCAAATCAGACAGCTAAAGGGGGTGATGATGAAGCCTTAATCTTCACTTGACTAGTTCTAAAGGAGAAGATAGTTAAAAGGAGTAAAGTATGCTGATAGGCCTTGAAATTATGTGAAATTTGAAGCTTTTAAGTTACACTTTCTGTTTCAGGGGTAAAGTAGGTATAGTAAAATAATGTGACATTTTCTAACTAATTTACTGTGTAATCGTTTTTAAGCTTGAATAAAGACATTTATTGGATTTATCCTGTGGTATTAATTATATAGTTTGTTTTTATTAATATTCCTTATTGAGCTTTTAACTGTTTTGTACTAATCTTAGCTAAAGCCACATTTTATGTATATTAAACTGTACTGACATTGAATTGTTGCAAAAGCCAAATTCACACATACTTTATATAGTGTTGTTCGGTTTATTGAGTTTTGCTGTAGAGCTTAATAATTTGTTTTATTAACCCAATAAACCCCTGTGTAAAAGTGCCTTTTTATGGAGATGACCCCAATACAATGTCTGTGTAAGGGACATTCCTTTTTTAAGCAGAAACAAGGTGACCCAAGGTAAGCACAGTATTCGGAAGATAAGTAGCGGCTTTTAATTCATGGGAGGAATACTACCGCTCAGAAGATAAAATAACTGGTACTAGTCCAGCACATTATTTTCTGGGGAATATGTATTTACTTTAGTGAAATATATATTTCAACAGTCAAATGAACGCCGGCAATGAATAAATGAATTAATTACTGAATGACTTAAGCCCCTGGGAGCAGCACCTGCAGATGGCGCTGTTGTGTTACTTATGCTGTTACTTGGAGCGAGGATTCAGGGTGGAGGCAGTGTAGCTATGCTCAGACTCGATAGTGAGTGTATCTCCTGTCGAAGTGTATGTGTGGCCCCATGTCTGCTGGGGGAGGGGATGTGACAACAGTCGCACGGTACCAAGTTTGTTGCAGCTCATCTTCAGTTTGTGTCTCTGGGGGGCCAACTAATCGCGCCTCATGTCCCAAACATGGATCTGAAAACAGAGCTTCTGAAATCCATCTGGTACGCGTTCACTGCCCTGGATGTAGAGAAAAGCGGCAAAGTGTCCAAGTCCCAGCTGAAGGTAAGTGTCCGCGAGGATGGTGACAGCATCACATCCTGTCGCTTAGAGACAAACTGTCGAGCGGATGCACAATCTCACAGACCTTACCTCAGGACCACTAATGGTTCTTTGTCGGACAAACATTGGTGCGGCA
This sequence comes from Protopterus annectens, assembly GCF_019279795.1. NCBI lineage: Eukaryota > Metazoa > Chordata > Ceratodontiformes > Protopteridae > Protopterus > Protopterus annectens. Next base: position 135,813,171 of record NC_056739.1, read on the forward strand.
GCTTTAGAGGTTGTGTAAACTTAACTGGGTTGTCTTGTTGAGATACTGGTGTTGGGGATGTCACTGTTGTCCACACACACACACACACACACACACACATGGACCGTTTAATTTTTTTGCGTCCTTTTCGGCACTTCATTAAATTCTCGTTTTCTGCACTCCGTTAGTTGTTTCGACAACAGTATTCAGGCTTTCTCTTTTAACTTTAAAATGTGTTTTAGAATTGCTGTTTTGTTTTCATTCAGCAGTTACGTTTGTGCAACTTTTTATTGTGTTATATTTGGGCGTGTTACCGTATTCTTAAGTGTTTGTGTTCTTTTCTAAGTCACATGGCAACTTTAGTGCTTCCTGGCGTTTTTTTTAAGTTAAATGTTTACTGCAGTTTTAAGATTTCTAACTGAAGCTGTGATACTTGTCATCCGTGTTGTGGTTTTTAGGGTAGGTATACTCGGGGATTCTGTTAAGGAAATGACAGATTCAGCAGTAAAGAGAAAAAAATAGATAAAAGACCGTGAACTACACCACCAGTAGTAGTGGATCGGCATTTCTACCCTTTTACCGATATTCTGCCAGTCGTGTAATCCACAGGATGTAGTGCATGTCTGAGCAGCTTTGTAAACCAAATAACTAAATATTTCATTACATGTATACATACAGTTCTTTAGATTGTATTGTCCTGGTATTAGAATAATGCCAGCCTGTAAAACAGAATGGGATTATGGCAATTACCATTTATGTTGTGTTGTCGCACCTTTTCGGAGTATTGTCATTTTTTTTCTAGTTAATCAAGGACAAAGAATTTAGCTTTTCCGTAAGCACTTAACTCATGTGCTGCCCCACCACTATACCACCTGTTTCTTGAGTCAGGCTACCTCAATTCTAGACCGTCTTGTTATAACAGCATTGTTAGTGAAGTGTGCCGAAAAAAGTAGTTGGCTGTGGACTTGAAAAGTAGCCACAAATTCCAGAGAGAACATGCATACTGCAGTCCAAATTTTAAGAATTAGAAGATATTATGTTTATATATGTTATATTTCAATTATGTAGGTGAATCAAACATATGGGAAGGATTTTTGTTTCTTTTAAAGTTGTATCAACTTAGTAGGAAAAAGAGCTTTTACTGCAGGAGACATAGTGGGCATGGGTGATTTCTGAACCTCTTATTCTGGGTAGGCCTTGCAGGCAGGAGTTAGGAATTTTACAAAGGTATTAAGGAGATCGAATGTGGTGATGCTTTGCAGGTAGTCAGGGTTTATATTGGATCATATGAATCTTTTTAAGATGTGCTTAGGATATATAGACACTCATAACATTCTTATTCAGAAGTTACTCTGGAAGTATTATAACCTTTCGAAATTATGCATAGTGAAGCAAAAGCACACAACAGCAATGTGGAATGGTAAATAAAAATGGCTAATTCATTATAAAAATCAGGCATGCTGCATGTGCTGGATGAATGCTATATAATTCAGATATGTATGAGTATAAATGTGAGGTGCAGGACAGGAGGAGCACATGCATAAAAAATTTTTTCAGCAAAGGAAGTAAACCTCCATCTAAAGGCAGAACAACAGGATGTGCTCTGAATCAAGATGAAGGTGTTATGGCACCAAAATAGTTGTTGGGATAGAGATGTATAGTTAACCAGATGAACTTGTACAACAGATGTTGATAGTGTGTGTCTCTTGGCTATCCTGTTGTCAGTCAAGTAATATAGGCAAGAACATAAATAATAATTGTCACACCATTTGTTGAGATGAGAACGGTGCCTGCAATTTGAGTTTTGCCAATTTGCCCCAGAATTGATGTGCATCTACACGGAGTGCGCATCTGTTGTTCAGGGTTATTTTGGGCATATTCAGTAGAACTCCGTTAAACATGTTTGATTTCCACATTAAGCAGTGTAGCTCTGGTGTTGCAGGTTGTTTGGGTGAGAAGAGGGTTCATTGTGCATACTCTAAAAGAAAACAGTGCCATTTGTTTTGTTAACCAGATAAGAGAGTAGTGGTCTGAACTGATGTGCTTTGAGTCACAAGATATGCAAGTGAAAACTGAAGAATCCATCCATGTCCTGCAAACTAAAACCTGTTAGCAGCTCATATTGTTAGGCCTGCTTTCTGTGCTGTCATTTAGCAAGAATTTCATGGTACTTTGCATTAGTTTGCTGGAGAGAGAACTTCTTTGGCCAAATTTGACAGTTTGTGTCACTTCAAGTTGGCAACTTTAGCTGTGCATTTTAATATTGGCAGTAAAATGACAGTGGATGTAATGGGTTTCAGTCCGGGTACAAAAGAGGATGTGAAATTCTAGAAAATGCTCAGTTTCTGATGGAGACAGTGACCTAGTATGAACTGTAAATTTAGTTTAGCCACGTTTTTGGCTTTGCATACTTGACCATTTTCCATTTGGTCACTGATTTCTCTTCAGGCATTTCTGTGCATTACACTCGTATTTAGCCATCTTATTTTCAAGACTGAGGAGAGGTTGATGATGGCAAAAATCCTACTATCACCACAAAGATACTTTTTCTTTCCTCCTTGATCCTTTCCCAACTGAAATATGAAGTGGTACAGTCTATTAATTTCTCCATGTCTTTTGGGTTTTTAATACCAAGATGGGAATGGACCCCATTCCTAAGTCAAAGTACGATCAAAGTTCATGAAATTAGTATTGTTTCAATCTTTGATGTCGGGCAGGAGTGCTCTTCACAACACCAGCAATGTGCCCAGTAACGAGTCCTCCTGCAATTCGTATGGAGTTGTATGGATTGGTAACATTTCTAAATACAATTGTAGATTCTTTCTTATAAGACTTATTGCTCGTACTACTATTGGAACTGTCTGGGTATCTTGCTTCCACATTGCTCTCATTTCTGAGTGCAAATCCTGATATTTTATGGCTTTGTCTCTCTCTACGCAACACACTGCAGTCGGTGGGTGTGGCAAATTCGATGATCAATACTACTTTTGTCTTCTTTTCTTGGACCACTATATCTAGTTTTCTAGCATCTGTCTTGAACTGTTGGTATTGGGTGATCCCATGTGATATAAACTTCATCATTTCCCATGATGGTTTGTAGCTTATGTTTCCAGTATTTCTCAGCCACTTCAATACCATAATGTTTGCACAAACCCCAGTGCAACACCGTCAGTCCTTCTGCCATTAGTATATCACAACAATGAGGTGTGTGACTGTTTCCAATTTGGGTTTACAAAACCAACATCTGTCTGTTTCTCCCACGTGTTCAATGGACTTTGTAAACTAAACGTGTACGCAGCCCCACTATCTTGGGCCACCAATATTAACCTTTCATCTCTTGGTTTGAATTTGTCTCTCCTTAACCATTCCTGCATTCGTTCCTGATCAACATGAGGTTTTTCCAGAAGTTTTCTGTACTTGCTACTATATTTATGCATTTTCCACATTTCTTGCCTTCTCATCTGGTCCTTTGCCTTAGTCTTTCTTTTGTTTTTTTTTTGGCACATTCAGTTGCTGCCTAATTTTTATTTACTTCTGGTTTGATTTCCATTCTTGCTTGACACCGATATGCTTCTGTTAGATTAAGCAGAGAAGTCCTCTTAGATTTAGTCACCTCATGTTTCAAAACTTTCACTACATTTGGGTCTTGAGGTCAGCAGATGTGTGTGGCGTCCCAAGATTGCAGATCTGTACATGTAATCAATTTCAAGGAGGCCCATAGGAATTGGGAATATATAATCTTGGTATACACTGATTTTTTTTTTTTTAAATAAATCATTTGGTGAGCATGAAGCATCCTCTTTGTTTTCCTCTCTAATCTATCCAACACATTTTGTGGCCAGTCAATCACTACAAAACTATAAGTTAGGACAGAAAGAGCAAATTGGTTTATAGCTTGAATTTTGTTGCTAGATGTCAATGCTGGTTTCAGGATTAATTTAATTCTTCTAAAGTATTCCTTACTAAGTTTTATTCGCATTTGTTCATTTTATTGTTGAGCCTTCATCAATTCTCAAATATTTATATACTCCGTCTTGCTCAAGTTCTTTTGTCACATTCTTGTCCCAAACTTATGTTTTCCTGATGCTGCAATTTTCCTGCTTTAAAGGTTGCTTTTGCACATTTATCAAGACCAAATGACATTCTTATGTCATCTGAAAAAGTTTTGGCAACCTGCAGTTGTGCTTTCAATTCCTGATCTGATGAGCTATACGGTTTTAAATCCTCGACAAAGAGAAGGTGAGAAGTCTTTACACTTGTTGTTTTCTAGGAGCCAAATTATTGCTATGGCCTAAGCTGTTGAGTAAACAGTTTAATGGATTAAGGGCAAGGCGGAACAGCAACATTGGTAGAGTGTCATCCTGGAATATCCCCCTTTTGATTTTTATCCCTGGAATATCCCCCTTTGGATTTTTATCCCTGGGATAATAGGTTCATAGGTTCATACTAGGCTATCTGCCCGAGGGCATTTACAAGCCTAGCCCATAGTTTTGTGGCTTACGCCACCCCTTTAGTATGGGGAACTATACCCATTATTTTGCTGTGCCTCTGTCGAGCAGTGACACTGAGGTAATCCCTGGGGTATATCTGCGATCTCCCATCCATTGGTCAAGATTTCTCTTGAACAAGGCCAGCGAGGTGCTCTGCCTCACATATACCGGGATTTTGTTCCACAGCATAGGGAGTCTTTGGGTGATGAATCTATCCCTCCAGCACGTCCTATTAATAGCCATGTCGAGGTTTGTCTCCCGCCCTTGTGGCTCTGACGGATCTAGATTTTTTGAGGTGAAGCATATTCATCAAATCTGGGTTTGACATGGCCTTGTATGTCAGGCAAAGGTCACCTCTGAGCAAGCGGTAAGCGACTGAATAGAGCTGGAGTTCTTTCAGTCGGGCAGCATAGGACTGATTTTTGAGACCCTTTATTCTTTTGGTGAGGAACTTTTGTGGCCTCTCCAGCTGCTGCAAGTGTCTGGTCAGATACATTCCGAATGGGGCATTGTACTCAATCATTGGTCTGATGAGTGATGAGTATAGGGAGACTATGACCTCCCTTGATCTAGATGTGAATCCCTTCATGATAAGGTGGGCAATGTAGAAGGTCTTCCTAACTTCTTTAGCTACATGGGTGTCAAATGACAGGCTACTGTCAACCTGGGTCCCCAGGTCCCTGATAACTTCTTCTGTGCTCAGTGGATTGCCACCTATATGGTAGCTAGGGGTAACCTTGTTTTTCCCGAAGGGTATGACTATGCATTTTTTGGCATTTAACTTTAGGCCATGGCTCTGGCACCAGTTATCCGTTTCTGTGAGACCCTTCTGAAGGATATCTGTGTCAGATGTGTTTTTCGACTACAGCGCTCAGTTTGCAGTCATCTGCAAACTTTGTCAGCCATAACCCTCCTGTGTTTGCTTGTACTTCGGAAAAGTAGATGCCAAACAAGAGTGGGCCCAGGACTGAGCCCTGTGGGACACCACTTGTGACAGGCTTTGAGTCTGACATGGCGCCAGCAACTCTGACCCTATGGGTTCTGTCACTCAGCCAGTTTGCAACCCATCTTGTGATGAATGGGTTAACATTTAAGCTGATGAGTTTTTCAATGATACCCGAGTGGGGTATTGTATCGAAGGACTTCGCCAGATCGAGGTAGGCTGTATGGACTGCCTTTCCCTCATCAATGGCTTTGGTGACTGTTTCGAAAAAGTCAACTAAGTTTAAAAGGCATGATCTGCCTTTGACAAAGCCAAACTGGGTTGGATCCAAAGTCTGCAAATTCCCTATGTCTTTATTTATGAGGTCCATTATGATCCTCTCCATGGCTTTGCAGATAAGGCTTGTCAAGCTAATGGGCCGGTAATTTCCAGGGTCGGTGGAGGCACCGCCTTTGTGAAGTGGGACCACAGTCGCAGCGCCACCCCTGGAATGTATCCAGAGGTGAGACTATGATTAAACAGCTGTCCTAGCTGTGGGTTTAATTCCTCGTTGAGTTCGTGGAGCACACAGCCGGGGACACCATCAGGTCCCATGGATGCTGTGTTTTTTGCTTTGGAGAGAACAGTTCTCACTTGGGCATTAGAGATGTTTGGGGGGCTGCAATCGTTTGGTATAGATATCTCTCCTATTGGGGGGGGGGAGAAGTTTGCACTGAACCTGTCAGCCAGTATGTTGGCAATATCTGTAGGATCAGTAATCTTCACATCATTTTGAACTAGTTCTGAGCATATCTGGGAGTTTCCTCCCAGGTTTCTAACCTAGCTAAAGAAGGCCTTATGATTGTCTTTTGAGTCTTTAGCTATTTTTCTCTCAAAATTTGCTTTGGATGATTTTATGAGAGCTCTTAGTTTTTTACTTATAGTGATCAAAGGTGTCTTACCTTTTAATGATTTTGCTCTATCTTGTAGTAGCTTCCTCCTTTTGTTGTAGAGTTTGTTTATGGTTGGGGTCCACCAGACTGGACGCTTGCCTTTGGTACAAAGAGTCTTTGTTTTGCTTGGGATTGCCTTATCCATGCAGTCCTGCAGGTGCTGGTAGAAGGCATTTGTAAGTGATTCAGCGGCTTGAGTACTGTTTTCCGCCAGCTCGGGGGCCTTAAAGGCGACCACACTAGTCTTTAGAAGTGTGAAGTCGGCTTTCGAGAAGTTCTTTACTGTGGTCTTTTTTATTTCAGGTGGGGGTGGGATGAGGACCTCCAGCGAGATTAGTTGTGATCTGATCTCACCAGTGAGGGGTATACTTCCGGTGTTGAACATTGTGCTCCCATGTTCGTGATGATGAGATCAAGTATGTTTTCTCCTCTTGTGGGGATGGTGACTAGTTGTTCCATGGCATTTGAGTTTATGAATTCCAGGAACTTTTGGGCTAGGGTGTTTGGGCTTGAGTAGTGTTCCCAGTCTATATTAGGGTAATTGAAGTCACCTAGTATGATGGTGTTTGGAGATACATTTATCCCCTCCAGTGTTTTCAGGAAAGCCATGTGAGGTTCCTGAGTTTGTGAGGGTGGCCTGTAACCTGCTACAATTTGCAGAGCAGTCTTGCCTATGGTTAATTGCACCTGGATGGTCTCCGATGCATCGTGCGTTGCCGCCAGTCTTGAGGTGTGGGTGTCCTTGATGAATATGGATACCCCCCCTCCTTTCTTGGTATTGTATTTGTCCTTTATCATGGTTTAATTGCAAAGTGGTCTGCCACTGTTTCATGGTCACTGTAATAATGTAGGGTGTATCTTACACATTTTTAAGCACTTTTTTTTTTTTTTTTTTAAATCCATAAATGAGGGATACTCTCAAATGCTTTTTTGTAGTCAGTCCATGCCATACTTGGATTCTTCCCATTTTTGCAGTTCTCCAGTATGACTTTATTTAACAACAAATGATCCTTTGTTCCATATGACTTTCTTTTATTGCCCTTTTGTTCTACTGCCTGCCATAATGGGCTGTCCCATATGGTTTAGCGGTTAGGATTCCTGGTTTTCACCCAGGCGGCCTGGGTTCAACTCCCGGTATGGGAATGGGTTACACTTTTCCTCTTAGTAACAGCCTACATATTATTGCTGGAGCCTTCCTGTGTCCTGACAGAGTGCTCTTCAAACTATCTGGAGATATACAGAGCTGAGTATATTTTTCTGGCACTTCAGAGTTGTGTATCATTGCTGGCTGATGTCAGAGTTGTGCAATGTATAGTTTTTCAGATCTCTGCTGAAGGTGTTGGTTTTCCCCTACTCAGCCTCCCTATTCCTGTCTTTTTGTTTAAATTTGGAGGCTTTTGCAGTTGCCCGCCCCCACTGTAGATTTGATCTGGGACCCCCCCCCCCATCTCTTTACCTCATTCTATCTAATAGACTCCTTCTGCACTTGTTTTTAGTCATTTTTAATTTAATTGCATTTTTTAAACTGTTTGGTCTAACATTGCTACATACTCAAGTGTGCTAGCTTGCACTGCATTTGAATTGTTTTTACTGCTGTTTTAGCTACTTTTGTGTATTAAAAAAAAAATCTAAGCCTGTTTCCTACCTTTCCTGTAACTAGCGATTCAGATTTGCTGTATCCAGGACTGTATGTAAGCTTTTGAGTCCCCCAAGCTTTCTGTGTTGGAGGGAAGCCTTCTATCTTATCAGTGGGAGTGGTAAGCATTAGGTTAACCTATCTAGGAGTGGTTCTGGCCCAGAAATTGTAGTTATTGGCCGTTTGGGCAGTTTTTCCATCTCTCTCAACTTTCTGATTTAAAAGCCTGCATTTGCACTTGTTTCCCCCTTTCCTGTAACTAGTTTAGTCCAGATACAGATTTTTAGTTTTAGCACTTGAATTTGATTAGAGGAAAACAAATTTGGTACTTAATTTTCTCACTTGCTTAGAGAAAAACAGCTCTTGTACTCACTTTCCTCACTTATCTAGAGGAAAATAGTTTTTTATTCAGGCATGTCCAAGGGTCATCTCCCAGTGTTCTCTCCTGTCTATCTGATGATTCTGGGCATCTTGGGGCAAAGTAGAAATTGCCTCGTACACAGACAACCCTCTCCTACCACCCAGCACTACAACCTGTAAGAGATGCACTTATCTAGCCAAACTGGAGGTAAAGCTCTCGCCAATCAAGACTGAACTTGACAGTCAAGAGGAGAAGGTAAACACTTGCACCACACTCATCACATAGTCTCACTAAATCTACACCACCAAAATCCACACATAGAAGCATAAAAACATTCGTGGAGGCTCTCAATAATAATCTGCTCAAGCAACAGAGACCTCCAAAGCAGAAATGCAAGCAACCTCCACCCCCAACACAACCCAAATGACACACAGCCCGCAGACTCAGTGTGTCACTCTACCACAGCCAATAAGGCAAAACAACGTACCCAACACACTAGTCATAGGTGACTGTATAGTCAGGCACAGTGATGTCCCACTCGCCAGGCTAAACAAGGAGAAGGTTACTGTCAGCTGCCTGTCGGGTGCCAGGATCCGCCACATAACCCACGCACTCAGGTCACTCCACAACAAGTACAAATATGACTCTGTCATTGTCCATGTTGGTGTAAACGACCTGAGAGGTTCCTCCCTGGACTACATAAAAAGAGACATGGAAGAGCTCTCCGATCTTGTAGCCCAGGCAGGTATGACCTGAGTAGCATTCTGCCATCACCCAGAATTATACCGCAGTACAAGGACAAAATGCTTGACTTCAACAATTGGCTAAGCTTCTGGTGTCATTGTAAAGGGATCCAGTATCTGTCTGCCTGGGATGATGTGGTCGACAGACCACGATGCTTTGCCATAGATGGCCTGCACCTGTCGCCCCTAGGATTCCGGATACTGGCTAAGGTTCTTGCCGCCCCTATAGTGCCTTTTTTAGGCAAGGTTTAAATGACAAATTTACCACCGTAACAGGAACAGGCAAGCAAAAACTGAGGGTGATGCTACTCAATGCTAGAAGTCTAAATCTCAAAATGCACTCACTTGAGGCATTCCTTAAAATGGAGAACATTGATCATCTGTGCAGTGACTGAGACCCGGTTCAAGGCTCCAGACAGCACCCCTGCCGTACCAGGTTGTAACTCATACCACACTCTTCGGCCATGTAACCTGGACCGGAACACGAAAGGCGGAGGTGTGTCCATATTCATTAAGGATATCCACACCTCCAGGCTAGATGCTCTGCATAATGCAGCCAAGGTTATCCAAGTGCAACTAACTCTGGGCAAAACTGCAATCCAAGATCTCCCATCATGCCCCAGGATTCCCACTCCTCTTTTCTTGATGTACTGGAAAATATTAGGGTTCAACCAAACACCCTAATAATGGGTGATTTCAACTATCCCACCATTAACTGGGAAAACTACTCGTGTACCAACTCCTTTGCTCAACGCTTTATGGAATTAATAAACTCCAATTACCTGGATCAACTTGTCCACACCCCCACCAGGGGCAACATTATCCTAGATCTAGTCATTACCAACATGAGTGACCGGTGTTCCACACCTGAAGTCAATGCCTCATTGGTCCGATCTGACCATAAGCTAATTACCCTAGATATCCACATTCTGCCCCCAGCCCCCATTAAGGAAACCACGGTAAAAAATTTCTCCAAAGCCATCTTCATGCTTCTTAAGACAGAAGTGGTGAACTTCATGACACCCATGCAGATGGGCAATACAGTTATGACTACTGAATCATACACAATTGCACTTTATAAGCATACACGAGTGCATGGATCGTTCTATCCCAAACGGAACCAAGACACTATTCTCCAAAAAAAGGAAGCCAATCTGGTGGTCCCCTGCCATAAACAAACTGTTGCAAAAGAGAGTAAAATCCCATGACCGGAGGAGCTCCCTGGTCAGCCTCCGTAAGAAGCTGCGGTCCCTGATTAAAATCCTCTAAAGCTAGTTATGAAAACAAAAACGCCACTGATTCTAAAGACAGCCACAAAGCATTCTATAGCTATGTCAATAATCTCAATGGCAACACTCGAATCTGCTCTGAGTTACAGCACAATGGCACTAAATATACAGAACCAACTGATATTGCCAACATCCTGGCAGATATGTTCAGTGCTAACTTTACCCCCCTCTCAACCCCTAAAGAGCTCGTCTGTATACCAGAAGAATGCAAAGTTCCTGTAATCATGGCTGCACAGGTAAAAACCACACTCTCCAAAGCCAAGAACACAGCATCCATGGGACCAGACAACACCCCAGGCTGCGTTCTACACAAACTACAGAACGAACTGGCACCCCACCTAAGTACCATGTACAGTCATAGCCTCACCTCAGGCTTTGTGCCCGCTGAATGGCGCACATTGATGGTTATCCCACTCCAGAAGGGGGAGCCACCACGGACCCCAGGAACTACCGTCCTATTAGCCTGATGAGCCTGGTCTGCAAGGCTATGGGACGTATCATCATGGAACTTATAAACAAAGACATTGGTAATCTCCAAACTCTGGACCCCACCCAGTTCGGGTTTGTAAAAGGCAGATCATGTCTCCTAAACCTGATAGACTTCTTTGAATCAGTCACCAAAGCTGTAGACTATGGTAAGATGGTTCACACAGCCTATCTAGATCTTGCCACGGCTTTCAACACCATCCCCCACTCTGGAATTATAGATAAACTCACTAAACTAGGTATAAATCTCTGTCACAAGATGGTTTGCCAACTGGCTCATTGACAGAACCCACACTGTGAAAGTAGCAGACTCCAAATCCAACTTCAGACCAGTGACAAGTGGAGTACCACAGGGTTTAGTCCTGGGTCCTCCCCTGTTTGGTATCTACTTCTCTGAAGTACAGACTAACACAGAAGGTCTTTGGCTAACAAAGTTCGCAGATGACTGCAAACTAGGAGCCATAATCGAAACTCCTAACTATGTGGACATCCTACAAAAGTGCCTCACTGAGACAGATGCCTGGTGTCAAAGCCATGGCCTCAAGCTCAGAGCCAAAAAGTGCATTGTCATCCCCTTTGGTAAACACTCTGTGCCCATGAACTACAACATAGGCGGTAGTATACTTAACACCGAAAGTGTGATAAGAGACCTTGGGACACATGTGGACAGTAGTCTCTCCTTTTGATAATCACATCGCCACAGTAGTCAGGAAATTCTTCTACGTGGCACACCTCATCACAAAAGGTTTCTCATTCAGAAAAAAAGAGGTAATTGTTCCCCTCTACCCATCACTCATTAGACCCATTATAGAGTACAATGCCCCGTTTGGTATGTACCTCACAAGGCATCTACAACAACTGGAAAGGCCGCAGAAATACCTCACAAAGAGGATTGCCAGCCTCAAACAGATGCCCTACGCAGACAGTCTCAAAAAACTCCAGCTTTACTCCGCATATCGCCTACTCAGGGGTGATATCTGCTTGACATGCAAAGCTATGTCAAACCCAGAGCTGTTGGACATGTTCCACTTAAAGAAAGTCCCAATCCCTCCGAGTTACATGCTCTAGGGACCTAAACCTTGCCACCATAATAAACAGAACATGCCGGAGGGATAGATTCCTGTCCCAGAGACTTCCCATATTCTGGAATAAACTACCTATCTATATCAAACAAAGCTCCTCATTAATACTCTTCAAGAAAAATCTTGATTGGATGGGAAATAGGAAATTCACCCCAGGGATCACCTCTGTGGCTCTGCTAGACAGTGGCACAGGAGAATAATTTTCTTGGGTGGCAAAAGCCAAGGTACCTTTTTGGCTGGGCTTGTATAGGCCCTAGGGCTGATAGCCTAATACCTATGAACCTATAATTTGAGAGTTTTTTTTTCTAAATGGCTATAAACTTTGTCTGCATCAATTCCCATGTATAGTTTGTATGTCCTTGGAAGGCAAGTTATTGGCCTATAATTTTTAGGGTAGCTTCCAGAGCAAGTGATTTGTAGCATCATCAGCATATTGAAGAATTGTAGATGGAGATCCAGACATACAAGTCCAAACTAAATGGCTTCAGTCTTTCAGCGATTTACACAAAGCTGGCTGACTGCCAACTACAATCATAGCAGAAGCCTGCAGAAGACTTGTTATAGTTGTCTGTTAAACAGCATAATTTTTAATACAACTGCACCTATGTCTGTACCTATTTTCATACATCAATGGGCAGTAGTCCCCATCTCATAAGTAGTGAAGTAAAACCAGGACCAGACAAATATGACTTTATCATGTGCAAAGTCCCTTTTGTTTTTGTATGGGGTGAACTAAGAGAGATGTTTGGACTGATTCACTTGTAGGCTGTATTATGTTTTTTTTTGCAATGTGCACCATGTAAAGTAAGATGCATGGTTGCTTTCCTTCTTGTGTGACTAAATTGCTTATGTATGACAAGCCTTAATTATGACAAGCAATAATAACTGATGTAGCAGTCTGGGCATTGAGTAAAAGGGAAAACAATTCAAATGTCAGCAATTTATGTATAGCGACTATACAAATGGAGCTAAAGGTCTGCCAGAGATGGCTTCAACTCGACTGTGTCTTCAGGCATGCTAGAGCACTGTTTATTGGTTTCTTAATGCTACAGTGTAAAAACTTGCTTGCATTTGTCCCACGGGTATATGCATTTTAAGTATAATATTCAACAGTAGTATGAACTGACACAAGCTTTGTGACTTTGTATGTCCAAGTTGTATGCTAGCTTGGTATTTGTATAATCCACAATTATGTTTTAGTTCATAGGTTCGTACTAGGCTATCTGCCCTAGGGCATTTATAAGCCTAGCCAGAGTGTATGTGGCTTACACCACCCCTTAGGATGAGAATACTACGCCCTTTTAGGGTTTAGTTTACTATGCCTCTGTCTAGAAGTGACACAGAGATGACCCCCGGGGTAAACCTACGATCTCCCATCCACTCGTCGAGATTTCTCTTGAATAGAGTCAGTGAGGGGCTCTGCCTAACATGGACTGGGATTCTGTTCCAGAGTGTAGGGAGCCTCTGGGTTATGAATCTGTCCCTCCAGCACGTTCTATTTATTTCTGTGTTGAGGTTTAGGTCATTTGATCTTGTGGCTCTGGTGGATTTGGATTTTCTGAGGTGGAGCATGTCCATTAATTCAGGATTGGACATGGCCTTGTATGTTAGGCACAGATCACCTCTTGAGTAGGTGGTATGCGACTGAATAGAGCTGGAGTTTCTTCAGTCGGGCAGCATATGACATATGTTTAAGACCCTTTATCCTCTTGGTGAGGAACTTTTGGGGTCTTTCCAACTGCTGCAGGTGTCGGGTGAGATACATCCCAAATGGGGCATTGTACTCGATCATTGGCCTGATAAGAGAAGAGTACAGGGGCACAATGACCTCTCTTGATCTAGATGTGAAACCCTTAATGATAAGGTGGGCAATATAGAAGGTCTTCCTAACCACTTTGGCAATGTGAGTGTCAAATGAGAGGTTACTGTCAACCTGGGTCCCTAGGTCCCTGATTACCTCTTCCAGATTTAATGGATTACCACCTATGTGGTAATTTGTCGGTACCTTGTTTTTCCCAAAGGGTATGACTATACATTTTTGGCGTTCATCTTAAGGCCATGGCTCTGGCACCAATTATCCATTTCTATGAGGCCTCTCTGAAGGATGTTTGTGTCCGCTGGAGTATCAATTATGGCACCCAGTTTGCAGTCATCTGCGAACTTTGTCAGCCACAATCCTCCTATGTTTGCCTGTACCTCGGAAAAATAAATGCCGAACAAGAGGGGTCCCAGGACTGAGCCCTGTGGGACACCACTTGTGACTGGCTTAGAGTCTGACATAGCTCCAGCAACTCTGACCCTGTGAGTTCTGTCCTTGAGCCAGTTTGCAACCCATCTTGTGACATATGGGTTTATATTTAAGCTGGTGAGTTTGTCTATGATGCCCGAGTGGGGTATTGTGTCAAAGGCTTTTGCAAGGTCAAGGTAGGCTGTGTGAACTGCCTTGCCCTCATCAATGGCCTTAGTGACTGTTTCAAAAAAGTCAACCAAGTTCAAAAGGCAGGATCTGCCCTTGACAAAGCCAAATTGGGTAGGATCCAATGTCTGTAGGTCCCCAATGTCTTTGTTTATGAGTTCCATAATGATCCTCTCCATAGCTTTGCAGACCAGGCTCATCAAGCTTATGGGGCGGTAATTTCCAGGGTCCGTAGAAGCACCGCCTTTGTGAAGTGGGACCACTGTTGCTGTATGCCACTCTTTGGGTACGTATCCTGTAGTAAGGCTAAGATTAAACAGCAGCCTTATGTGTGGGTTTAGTTCCTCTTGGAGTTCATGTAGCACACAGCCCGGGACACCATCCGTCCCATTGATGCTGTGTTTTAGCTTTAGAGAGGGCGGCTCTCACCTGGGCATCTGAGATGTTAGGGAGGCTACACTCTGCTGGGATAGTTATTTCTCCTTTTGAGGGGGAGGGGAGGAGAAATTTGCACTGAACCTGTCTGCCAGAATGTTGGCAATGTCAGTGGGTTCAGTGTATTTTGTGTCATTTTGGACTAACTCTGAGCATATCTGGGAGTTTCCACCCAGGTTTCTAACATAGCTAAAGAAGGCATTGTGATTGTCTTTTGTGATTTTTCTCTCAAAGTTGGCCTTAGTATAATTGAGTCACCTCTGTACATTTGGCAAAGATAACTTCACAATAAATAACAAGCAAAAATAAAGATGACTAAAAACAATCCATAGGATCCAGAATCCCACAACAGGTGCCAAGAGCTGTGGCTAAAAGGAACTGCTTGTATGAAGGCAGAAAATGTGATTTGGAGCCATTTTTGCCATGAGGAGGAAATACCTCATCTGCTAGTTTGTGGGTTGGTGTTGCTTTCCTGTGGTAATCCCCTCTGGAGGCCCATGCATAAAGTTAGCACAGGCACTCCCCTCAGTCATTCTCCCCAACATACCTCTCATCTGCCCCTGAGTTGATAATGCATCCTAGATATATTCTCTCATTTTTCCCTATCCCCTGTAGGTTACAGATAATTGTAATTGGTCAGTAATGGCAGACATTAGAGTTTTGTTTTTCTTATTTTTCAGAAACTGAATTGCTATACTAAACCTGTTGCTCTCTCAACTTCTTTAAAGTGAGTCACATTAACCTTTAGAAATTATTACTGTGTCATCTACTGTTCCTGTTGGCTTTGCCTGGTTGTCTTTACCACAGCTATTTATAGGTATGGCAACCCCTACCTACACAAACACACCTATCCCTTCCAGTTGTCCCCGATTTTTGCCCCTACTCTGTTCATTGCAACTCCTGGACTATTAGTCGGTCGATTTAATGTCAGGCATTAACAGTTTCATCCTTCCTTATAGCTCCGAAGCGCACAACCGTAAAATCACATTTCAGTTAGCACAGAGAGCTGTGTCAACAGTACAGGGTTCAACATTGTTTTTTTTTCTGTCTTTTAAAGTAACTTTTTAAGTGACTTTTTAACCCTCGTTTCTGATGTCTAGCAGTAACCCAAAGAAAGCAAGCTCTGCTAATGACATGTCTTTGTACATTGAAGATGCAGGGTTCAGATCTTCTCTCTTACTTTCTTACCTTTTGAGGCGAGTTAAGGTGGTATTGAAAGGTCATCCCTGGTGTCGTAGCACAGAGGTCTAAAGCAGTGGAATGTGTGCTGCGGATACAGATTTGAATCATTTTCCCTGTTGTGATGATAGGATACTATTTATCCTTGGTGTCTATTCTCCCCACTCCATATGTGTTTTTGCTGAAAAACTGTTATTCTGCTAACATTGTAAGCGACCTTTGTGTAAAGTTTAAATATTTTTTCTGGTGCTCCCTCCCACCCAATATTGCAGGATTTGCTCATTAGTTTAGAGTTATGACGGCCCCTGTACAGATCTCCACCAGCCCATTTATACTCACCCATAAACACAGACCTAAGTAATCCCGCCTACTGTGACTACACACTCACCCGAGTCCACTAATCCCTCTGCATACACTCGGATGCACATACACTTGCTCACACACCCCCACCACTGTCTCTTTGCTAAGCTCCTCAGCACTTGCCTCTTATGAGATGACAGTATTGGATGAATGCAAACTTTTGGCCAAGTTATCTTACACAGCTGAGCGATTGCATAAATGTCTTGTTGCAGGCATCCCTGTGGAGAGCACATGGCTAATTGTTGTGACTCTCCCCTAAGAGTGCCTCATCAGTGTATAGCTCAACCACAGAGATGACGCACTGTGGTGATCATACAGACTATGTAGGATCGTTGAGTTGGGACTGCCTGTGAATTGGGTATGGCCACCATCAGCAGTATTAGCTTGTGTTAGGGCTTATGAGTGGTGGCAGCCTTTTCTGAATCCTGCCCAGTTTTTTTGTCTAGTAATTTCTCTCCTCTGAAATAATGGGCAAATAAGACTGTAGTGCAAGTCTCTGATTCAGGATTTAGAAATTTCTTATTGTTAGCTGCCTCAATCCATTTTTAAGTGTATTCATTGCCCTGATAAGTCAACGGATCTGCCTCAGACCCTTTTTTCAGCCACGACCTTAATATATGCATATTTATATGCACAATTCAGTTAGAACTTGTCTGAAGACTGCTGGAACAGGGCTCAGTTTTGAGCTTTTTTTACTGGTTAATTGGGTAATTTGTTTAAATCAGTTTGCTCGTTTTCTATGGTTATATAAAAAATGCACTTTATTCATCTGCTTTTACTGTATTCGTGTTTCTTCCTACTTTATTGCATTTATTACTGCTTGTTACCGGTTTAAATTGTAACTGTTATTCTAAACCTTTGGTTAAAGCACTTGGGCTTCAGACCAGTTGTTTTACATTAAGAAGGTTTGTGGTCTGCACTGTTGTGGCAGGACACATAGCTTACATCCTTCTAAGTTGGGAGTTGCTGATTTGAAGGCTTAGTGCTTGTTATTCTAAAAGTGTATTAGTTCTGGTTTAAGCACTTGGGGTGGCAGGACAGGTAGTTTACATCCTTCTAAGTTGGGAGTTGCTGATTTGAAGGCTTAGTGCCTGTTATTCTAAAAGTGTATTAGTTCTGGTTTAAGCACTTGGGGTGGCAGGACAGGTAGTTTACATCCTAAGTTGGGAGTTGCTGATTTGAAGGCTTAGTGCCTGTTATTCTAAAAGTGTATTAGTTCTGGTTTAAGCACTTGGGCTTTGGGACAGTTATTTTACATTAAGAAGGTGTGGTCTGCACTCTTGTGGGAGGAGAGGGTAGATTCTGCCCTTCTGAGCTAGGAGTTTCTGGTTAAAGGCTTATTTGAACTGTTTCTTTCCTTTTTAATTGGTACGCCTTGTTCACTCTAGCATAGACTAAATTCAGACCTGCTGAATCTAGCTTTGTTTGTATAACTTGAGCACTAATCCAGACCATCTTTTTTTGGAGAAGGTTCCCCTACACCCTAGTGGCAGGAGTGTGCAGTTAGAACTTGTCTGATCGAAGACTGCTGGAACGGGGCTCAGTTTTTAGCATTTTATTGGTTAATTTGTTTAAATCAGTTTGTATCATTTGCTACCGTTATATTTTTAAAAAAATGCACTTTATGGATCACCGCTTAGCTAGGGTTAAACTATTCCTGGCGCTATAAAGTCTGCTCTTCAAATCTTCCCTTAGAAGTAGCCATTTTTTTTTAGTTTTGGCACTCGAATATGTTTCTTTGAGCTCAGCACTTGTTCAGAACTCGTTCATCATCATCTTTCGGCTTTTCCCGTTAGGGGTCGCCACAGCGGATCATCTCTTTCCATTTCTTCCTATCCTCTGCATCTTGCTCTGTCACACCAACCGCCTGCATGTCCCCTCTCACCACGTCCATAAACCTTGTCTTAGGCCTTCCTCTTTTCCTCTTGCCTGGCAGCTCCATCCTTAGCATCTTTTTCCCAATATACCCATCATCCCTCCTTAGCACATGTCCAAACCAACGCAATCTCGTCTCTCTTGCTTTGTCTCTAAACTGTCTAACATGAGCTGACCCTCTAATATACTGATCCTGTCCATCCTAGTCATGAGTGCAAATCTTAACACCTTTAACTCTGCCACATCCAGCTCTGACGCCTGCCTTTTGGTCAATGCCACTGTCTCCAACCCATATAACATAGCTGGTCTCACTACCCTCTTGTAGACCTTCCCTTTCACTCTTACTGGTACCTGTCTTTCACAAATCACTCCTGACACTCTTCTCCACCCAATCCACCCTGCCTGTACTCTCTTCTTCACCTCTCTTCCACATTCACCATTACTCTGAACTGTTGATCCCAAGTACTTAAACTCGTCCACCTTTACCAACTCTACTCCCTGCATCCTCACCATTCTTCTACCCTCCCTCTCATTTACACACATTTTTTCTATTTTAATTTGACTTAATTTAACTTGTTCAGAACTCGTAAGAACTAAATAAGCTACAAATTACTTCAGCACTCAACTTTCCTCACTTGTCTAGAGGAAAGCAGTTTTTAGTACTTTAGACATGGCTGGATAGGTGCTTATTTATTAAGGGTCGGCTCCCTCTGTTTCCCCCTGTCTACCTGATGAATCTGGGCATCTTAGGGCAATGCAGTAATTGCCTCATGTACACAGACAACCCTCTTCTCCTACCACCCAACACTACAACCTGTGAGAGATGCACTTGTATAGCCAAACTGGAAGCAAAGCTCTCTTCACCCAAGACTGGACTAGACAGTCAAGAGGAGAAGGCAAACACTTGCACCACACCACACTCATCACGTAGTCCCTCAAAACCTACATCCCCAAAACACACACACATAGCAACACAAAACACACACTTATATTCGTGGAGACTCTCAATAAAATTCTGCTCAAGCAACAGAGACCTCCAAAGCAGAAACGCAAGCAACCTCCACACCCCCCCCCCCAACACAACTTAACTGAGACACAGCCCACAAACTCTGTGCCCCTCAACCACTGCCTATAAGGCATAACAACATACCCAACACTCTAGTCATAGGTGACTCTATAGTCAGGCATACTGATGTTCCACTTGCCAGGCTAAACAAGGAGAAAGTTACTGTCAGCTGCCTGTCGGGTGCCAGGATCCACCACATAACGTACGCACTCTGGTCACCCCACAACAAGTACAAATGTGACTGTCATTGTCCATGTTGGTGTGAATGACCTGAGACGTACCTCCTGGACTACATGAAAAGAGACATGGAGGAGCTTTCCGATCTTGTAGCCCAGGCAGGTATGACCCTAGCCCTGAGTAGCATCCTGCCATCACCCAGAATGATACCACAGTACAAGGACAAAATGATTGACTTCAACAATTGGCTACGCTTCTGGTGTCATTCTAAGGGGATCCAGTATCTGTCTGCCTGGGATGACATGATTGACAGACTATGATGCTTTGCCAGAGATGGCCTGCACCTTTTGCTATTGGCATTCCAGATACTGGCTAAAGCTGTTGCCACCCTTATAGTGCCTTTTATAGGCAAGGTTCAAATGACAAATTCACCACCGTAACAGGTACAAGCAAGCAAAATCTGAGGGCAGTGCTAGAAGTCTAAACCTCCAAAATGCATTCACTCGAGGCACTTCTTAAAATGGAGAACATCGACATCTGTGCAGTGACTGAGATCTTGTTCAAGGCTCCAGAGAGCACCCCTGCATTACCAGGCTGTAATTCATACCACATCTTTTGGCCACCTAACCTGGACCAAAACACTAAAGGTGGAGGCGTGTCCATATTCATTAAGGATATCCACGCCTCCAGGCTAGTTGCTCAGCATAATGCATCTGAGATTATCCAAGTGCAACTAACTCTGAGCAAGACTGCAATCCAAATTTTAACTTGCTAGAGATCCCGCACCATGCCCCCAGGATTCCCACTCCTCATTCTTTGATGCACTGGAAAATGTTAGGGTACAACCCAACACCCTAATAATGGGCGATTTTCAACTACCCCACAATTAACTTGGAAAACTACTCATGAACCAACTCTTTTGCTCAACATTTTTTGGAATTCATAAATTCCAATGCCTTGGATCAACTTATTTACATCCCCACCAGGGGCAGCAGTATCCTAGACCTGGTCATCACCAACATGGGCGACTGGTGTTCCACACCAGAGGTCAGTTCCTCATTGGTCATATCCGACCACAAGCTAATCGCCCTAGACATCCACATCCCGCCCCCATTAGGGAAACCACCGTAAAAAAATTCTCCAAAGCCAACTTCACGCATCTTAAGACAGAAGTGACAAACTTCATGACACCCATGCAGACAGACAATAGAAGTACGACTGCTGAATCCTACACAAATGTACTTTATATAAGCACTTACACAAGTGCATGGATTGTGCTATCGCTAACAGAACCAAGATGCTATCCTCCAAAAAAAGGAAGCCAATCTGGTGGTCCCCTGCCATAAACAAACTCTACAACAGAAGAAAGAAGCTGTTGCAAAAAAGAGTAAAATCCCATGATTGGAGGAACTCCCTGGTCAGCCTTCATAAGAAACTGAGATCCCTTATAAAATCCTCCCAAAGCTAGTTACGAAAACAAAATCCCCACTGATTCTAAAGATGACCACAAAGCGTTTTATAGCTATGTCAAGAATCACAATGGTAACACTCAGATCTGCTCTGAGTTGCAGCACAATTACACTAAATATACAGAACCAACTGATACTGCCAACATCCTGGCAGATAGGTTCAGTGCTAACTTTACCCCCCTCTCACCCCATAAAGGGCCCATCTCTATACCGGAAGAATGCAAAGTTCCTGTAATCACGGCTGCACAGGTAAAAAACGCGCACTCAAAAGCCAAGAACACAGCATCCATGGGACATGACAACATCCCAGGCTGCATTCTGCACAAACTACAGAATGAACTGGCACCCCCACCTAAACACCATGTTCAATCATAGCCTCACCTCAGTCTTTGTGCCCACTGAAAGGCACACAACAACGGTTGTCCACTTCACAAAGGGGGATCCACCACGGACCCCGGGAACTACCACCCCATTAGCCTAATGAGCCTGGTCTGCAAGGCCATGGAACGTATCATCATGGAACTTATAAACAAAGACATTGGTAATCTCCAAACTCTGGACCCCACCCAGTTTGGTTTGTAAAAGGCAGATCATGTCTCCTAAACCTAATAGACTTCTTTGAAGCAGTCGCCAAAGCCATAGACAAGGGTAAGGTGGTTCACACAGCCCATCTAGATCTCGCCAAGGCTTTTGACACCATCCCCCACTCTGGAATTATAGATAAACTCACTAAACTAGGTATAAATCCCTATGTTGCAAGATGTGTTGCCAACTGGCTCACTGACAGAACCCACTTTGTGAAAGTAGCAGACTCCAAATCCGACTTCAGGCAAGTGGAGTACCACAGGGTTCAGTCCTGGGTTCAGTCCTGGGTCCTCTCCTGTTTAGTATTTACTTTTCTGAAGTACAGGCTAACACAGAAGATCTTTGGCTAATGAAGTTCACAGATGACTGCAAACTAGGAGCCATAATCAAAACTCCTAATGATGTGGACATCCTACAAAAGGGCCTCACTGAGACAGATGCCTGATGTCAAAGCCATGGCCTCAAGCTCATTGCCAAAAAATGCATTGTCATCCCCTTTGGTAAAAACTCTGTACCCTTGAGCTGCCACATAGGTGGCAGTCTACTTTAACACTGAAAGTGTGATAAGAGACCTTGGGACACAGGTGGACAGTAGTCTCTCCTTTGATAATCCACATCGCCACAGTAGTCAAGAAATCCTTCTGCGAGGCACACCTCATCACAAAAGGTTTCTCAGCCAGGAAAAAGAGGTCATTGTTCCCCTCTACTCGTCACTCATTAGACCCATTATAAAGTACAATGTCCCTTTTGGTATGTACCTCACAAGACATCTACAACTGGAAAGGCTGCGGAAATACCTCACAAAGAGGATTACCGGCCTCAATCAGATGCCCTACGCAGACCATCTCAAAAAGACGCCAGCTTTACTCTGTCGCATATCGCCTATTCAGAAGCGATCTCTGCCTAACATACAAAGCTATGTGAAACCCAGAGCTGTTGGACATACTCCACTTGAAGAAATCCCAGTCCCTCTGAGCTACACGCTCTAGGGACCTAAACCTTGTCACCTCAAACAGAACATGCTGGAGGGATAGATTCCTGAACCAGAGACTTCCCAGACACTGGAACAAACTTGCCTGTCTATATGAAACAAAGCTCCTCATTAGCACTCCAAGAAAAATCTTGATGATTGGATGGGAGCTAGGAAATTCACCCCGGGGATCACCTCTGTGGCTCTGCTTGACAGGGGCACAGGAAAATCATTTTTGTGTGGCGAAAGCCAGGGTACCTTTTTGGCTAGGCTTTTATAGGCCCTAGGGCCGATAGCCTAGTACCTACCTATGCAATATTCCATAATTTAAAATGGAAACTGATGTTTTAATCAGGCCACTGTTATGATCCAATTAGCATTTATGTTTTCTTATTTTATTAGCAGTAAAATCGGACAAATTGTTAAAACTAGAGTTGTATGATTAAGCATCACTAATGATAGTTGTTACATGATTCTTAATTGTCATCTATATTGAGTACAGTAATAGTTTAATTCTGATTATTTTATGAAAAAAATATTAAGAACAACATGTCAAATAAGGAATATTTGTAGTACTGTCACTTCACAGTTAAGACATAATATGCTTGTATTTTTCTGTTATTTTGTCACACTCTGTTTTCTGAACTTGTGTTTCTGGGTAATCCACAGTCTGTGGATATTGGAGGACTCTCATGCTATTCTGTATTCATATTTTATGCTGATTAGGTTCCAGATTTTAGCAGAGTGTACTTATTTTTCAAGAGCCTTTTGTACATTTATTGTCCTGAGGTTCAGAGGTATGGAATGTAGAAATATATATATATTTTTTTTTAAGAAACCGGCCAGGTATATTTGGAATGATAAAGGGAAAACTGGATCAGTAGGGGAACACATACCGTGGAGAAGCTAAGTAGAGAACTGTATATAGACACTTTAATTCTATGTAACATTAGCCTGGTTTTGTCCCATATGTACTACAGTAGAATTCCTGTAGATGTTTACACTTATTGTTTTATTTGTTAGCCAGTACAAAGGAAGCTTATACCAACTCCTTACACAAAATTAACTTCAGCTGGTGAGGCATTCACCTTTTCCCCTGAACAGTGATGGCGAACCTTTTGGGCTTGGCATGTCAAACATTTGGAAAATGCCTATCTTGACTCTGCTGGCGTGTCACAACCCCCCCCCCCCCCCTAAACAAGAGAAACAGTTCTTTACATATGCAGTTATTTAAAAAAAATACAGTCCAGTCATGTGCTGCTAAGTAAAAGAAAAAATCAGTGGCTTACAATAGGGGAAAATGATATGCGGACTGATAATTGGGCTTAAAATAAAGCATCAAAAATTACCCTACTTTTAATAATTTTGAATTGAACTGAAAAAATATGGAACACATTGCATTTTGGTAACTTCAGTGCCATAGGTTCATCCTTACTGCCTTAGAATGATACTGTATTCTTGCATTGTACAAACTGCTGTCTGATGCCAGTTAATTCACTTTGGTAGAACAAAATGTTTCTTCGTTAGTCCTGCAATATGAATAAAATTGCTTTTATTTGTTTTTTTTCTAAATATACTTCTTAAGCCACGTGAATCTGTATTGCCCACAGTGAGGTTATCTGCGTTTATAAAATGATTCAGATATTTGGCTTCAATTCAGATATCCATCACATCATATAAAGTGCTGCTTTTGAAAGAGAATATGTTAAATTTCAGATGCTGTGTACCTCAAATTTTACCAGCTTCCTTGCAAACGTGAGTATATGACTGTCAACACAGTTTGTAGTGTAAGCCTTAGCGAAGTGGAATTTTTTTCTTCTTGTGATATATTTTGTTCCTTTATTGATGTCCTGTTTTTGCTTCCCTTGTTAATGTCCTTTTGTTATAATATGGTTTGTCTACCCTGTGAATGCAGTAACTAATGTACTGACCTTTGGAACCCAAAGAACTGCTAAGTGTCGGATAGCTGTGTCCAACTCTGACATTGTGCAGAGTGGCAAGTTAACTCTTCTGGCAGTCTTGTCACCTTAATTAATGTTTCTACTGCGCTGTGCTATTTACTCAGGAGAATGGTTTCCTTTTTGCTATAGTTTGTGTGCTGTATATTTGAGAGTGCATTCATATTTTACTTGTAGGCATGGGGCAGTTTGATGGATGGCAGTAGAGCGACATAAGGTACTAATAATTGTACTACTATCA
This sequence comes from Protopterus annectens, assembly GCF_019279795.1. Lineage (NCBI taxonomy): Eukaryota > Metazoa > Chordata > Ceratodontiformes > Protopteridae > Protopterus > Protopterus annectens. The sequence continues at coordinate 135,837,843 of NC_056739.1, forward strand.
TCTGACTGACATGGCAGCAGCTGCCTAAGCAACACAGAACCATAGGGTCGTAGGTGTGTACTAGGCTAATGGCCCTAGAGCCTTTACAAACCTAGCCGAAAAAATTGCCTAGGCACCATGTCACCCGATGTTAGTTCACAGTACCCCTGTCCAGTAGGGCAACTGGAGTGATCCCTGGGGTGAACTTTGTTACCCATCCACTCATCAAGATTTCTCTTGAAGAGGGCCAGCGAGGTGCTCTGCTTGACATGAATGGTAAGCTTATTCCAGAGTATGGGCAGTGTCTGGGAGATGAACCTGTCCCTGCAGCATGTTCTGTTAATTGTGGTAATGAGGTTCTGGAGCATGTGGCATGGAGGGATTGGGATTTCTTTAGGTGTAGCATTTCAAGTAGGGTTGGGTCAGACATGGCTTTAAGTCAAGCAGACACCTCTAAGTAGACGATAAGAGACTGAGAACAGCTGACGTTTCTTGAGTCTGTTCATGTAGGACATGTGTTTATGGCCTAGGATCCTTTTTGTGAGTTGTGTTCTCTCCAGCTGTTGTAGGTGTCTGGTCAGGTCCATGCCAAACAGGGCGTTATATTTGATGATGCAGTCTGTCTTTCTGGGATACTTGCAGACAAACTGCAGTATACATTATATCTCTTTCCTTAAGCTAAAATGCTTGTATTTGTGCAAACAAGTATAACTATATATTGCACTACATTGTACTACACTATTGACCTATGGATGTTGCATGGCATGCATATGTCATTTGAGGCAAGTATATGCACACCTATTGAGTATAAACTAATAATGTATATAGGACATGTAATTTATGCTCGGTGTTGTATCAAAATCATAGCCTCGAAAGACCTTCAAAGAGTTTCCTGCCAGAATACTGGGATCAAACTTTCTTCTAGACAACTGTCAGAACACATTTTAAATGAGAACTGCACCTCGTTTCCTAATCCTTGCTGGAATTAAGTTCCACCACCTCCACACACCTTGCAGTAAGAGTTCCCCAGATTACTGGTGTATGTGTGTGTGTGTGTGTATATATATATATATATATATATATATATATATATATATATATATATATATATAATTTATTTTACATCTACAAACTGTTTATTGTAGTTAGGAACTGCCCCACTTTGTCCATCATTGCACCACATGATTCCTTATACATGCATTTATAAACTAAATCTCCCCTCACCAGTCTCTGTTTGCCATTGACAGCACCTCCAGCCTTTAATGTTCCAATCCACTCAGACCTCTAATTTAGATAATGGAATAACTATGTAGCACCATTAACTCAGTTTTTACTCCCATTTGGATGGTTTTCTTATATAGGCAGTTTGTAGTCACTATGAGATGATGATCTCTTAAAGATTCTTGGATCACAGCCTGTATGATAGTGCAAATTCACAGTCAAGCCTTGCAGCTGAGAAGGTATTTGGTACAATGTTACAGTCGGGACAGGTGTAAAGCATTTACTGAGGAACAGCTTTGGATAAGGTAGTTGTGACAGTTTGTTCTTTTCACCCCTGTCCGTGTTTTGGAATGAGTTTTAGCTTGACTTTGTAAAACCTCAGTGCGTTTGCAAGCTCCAAAGCATCAGCTTTTTTTTTCCTGCTGTCGGTTAGAGTTTGGATCCTAGCAGTCTGTCCAGTGCCCAGATAGGTATTTCCTGCTGTCGGTTAGAGTTTGGATCCTAGCAGTCTGTCCAGTGCCCAGATAGGTATTTCCTGCTGTCGGTTAGAGTTTGGATCCTAGCAGTCTGTCCAGTGCCCAGATAGGTATTTCCTGCTGTCGGTTAGAGTTTGGATCCTAGCAGTCTGTCCAGTCCCCAGATAGGTATTTCCTGCTGTCGGTTAGAGTTTGGATCCTAGCAGTCTGTCCAGTCCCCAGATAGGTATTGTCTTAGTTCATCTGTTATAGCAAAGTTGTTTTTGTTCAGTTTTTTGCCGGGCTATTTGCTCATTTAATAATTGCTCAATTGGAATTGATTGTTGCCAGCTGAAGTAGATAGGAGAACAAAGATGCCAACATTTCCAATCTGTCAAGAACAGGAAATTACTGTGTAGGGACCTATTTTAACTTGACCATTAGATTAAGGATACCTTGGTGAAGAAGAAGAAGTTTCAGCATCTGCTGAAATTACCAATCGCTTGAAAATGCACAAATATTTTGGCTAATAAACTGTTAACTATTATCCAACATGAGAATCTAAGGGGTTCCATACTGTGACAAAATGTATTTCATTATTATGATGGCATTTTGTGAAGAGGTATCTTAAGTCAGTTAATCTCCAGATACCTAGAGTAGTAGTCGGCTTGGATTAAATGCTTATTGTCTTAATTCTTTCCCTCCTGCAGTGTTGACTGCACTGTTTACCGGTTTATTCGCACATCGCTAGTTGTTTGGGGATTCTTGTCTCATTCATATCTTCAGTTCGCAGCTGTTTTGTTACAAAGTTGTAAGTTATTTGCAGTCTGATGGAAAAAGTCATGAATTTTATTATCTGACACTGGCAGGTTAAGTGTTTATTGACTTGCTTTCATATCGTGATATAAAAAATGATTTTATGTCTTAGTTTTTTCCTTTGTTCCCTTTTGACTATCAAAACTTTTCTGGCCAATTTGTTGGCCCATTCAGTCTCCCTGAGGTAAGAGCTGCCTGTTCCATTTGTTCAACTAAGGGCGAAGGTTGAGCAAATAGTGTGTGGTGCCATAATTCTCCCTGTGAGTTTTTTTCCTTAAGTGCTGACAGTCCGACCATACTGGTTTCCTGCATGCATTGCATGCGGAAAGTGCTCTGGGATATTGTAGGGAGTGGGACCAGTCTTCTGAAACTTGAGGGACAGAAAGTGGAGTACCCTGAATTCGGCATATTGGGATTAATGCAGTGTAGCATGTGAAAGGGGGGTTGATCTGGGTAAGGAATGCCACAGCTTAAATAAGGAGGTAGTGTGGTTATTTATTGGGTGAGAATGAGCAGAAATGTAAAGCTTTTAGTTCTATTGAATTTAAGCTGCAAATATTGGGTTATTATGCTAAATGTGTTATGGAAATGTGCTATATAATAAGGTAGAAAAATGTGGAATGAACATTTGTGTGTGAAATGTCTGCTGTATTGTTGAGGTGTGTGTGTATGTATGTATGTATATGTGTGTATGTATGTGTATGTGTATGCATGTGTGTATATATATATATATATGTATATATATATATATATATATATATATATATATATATATGACAGTAAAACACAATATGGTTATTGTTAAACATTTGAGTGGACTCCAGAGTTTTAAAACAGATTGTGAAGGGACTGCAGCACCACCACAGTGACACTTCTTTCTAGTCCCTCCCACATTCTGGTCTCTTGAGTTGTTTGGTATCACTACCTGTAGCCCAGGAAATAGAATGTCTCCCAATCACACCTAAGAGAAGACCTGAATGGGCATTAGCCTCATCATTTCTCTCCTCCCACATGACTTCTCTGGCAGGTACCCAAAGCACTACTTAAACTTGGTTTCCTTGGTTTATAGTTTGGTCTTTATCCCTCTGTGTCAATAGAGACCATTTTTGCACTTTGAAGGATGTTTTGGGTAATCCATTTCTTTGCTTGTTTTTTTTATACATCACCAGTCAAATCAGACCTCTGTATAGGTAATAACATCCACTGAATCCTTAAAGGCACCTTGTGTAGAAGTTATGGAAAGTACTTAGCAATATTTTGTGATTCAACTCCACAGTGACTGAGCTACAGGAGATGTACCTTTTTAAAATTTGCACATAATGTCTGTGTCTCTGTTGTCATGGAGTTCTGGGGTGCATGCTAAGTCCTGTTGTAGCTGCATTGCTCCAAGGTCAGATTATGTGGCATCAAACTGGAACACCAGTAGCTTGGCAAAGTGTACAATACTGAATTCTTGGTCGCTGACTTAAGCAACATTTTCTACCCTGTTGTTGCTTGTTCCCTATAGCAAGATGCCTCCTTTTTTGAGAGATGCCATAATGTCATTGTAATCTCTGGCATATTTGGCATGAATTTGGGGATGTAGGGCAATTGTCCACAACTGTCGGAATGTCCATTTCATCAAAGGACAAATCACTGAATCCAAAATTGTCAGAAGCCCATTTTCCACTGTAACACTATTTAATTTAATTCTAAATAAATTTACATTTCATACAGTCAAAAACACCAAGGGATAATTGTTTGTATGAAGGCCACCCACACATGCCCTTAAATCTATTAACTCCATGGTCATGCAACTGTGGAAAAAAATGAAATATCACACACACGAAATCACAGCCAGTGTGCAACTAGAAACCTTATCAGCTGGGATTATGTGCAGGTAACTTCAAGATCAAGACACGCAGTCTTCATATACTTCCATTGCATATTTCTACTTTTGTTTTCCAGAATTATGTGTAGCTTGGTCATATTCATTGAAATGGACTTTCAACCTAATGATCTTTCATTTAAATGGAATTTGAATTATATGGATGCCTTTATTTGCTTTTCAGTGAAATGGTAATTCAGCCAAATATCGGGTATCCAAATTTCTGTAAGTACTGCATGATTCCCAGAAATGTCAATGACAGCTGTTAAAGGGTCTGTCCATTTTGGCTGCAGCCCTTACTTTCTGAGGATTTGATTTTATGTATTCAGTTGTCAGACTAAATCCCACTACTTTAAACATAGAGCTGAAATGTGCATTTAAGTTTTAGGTGGAGTCACAGCTAGGCAAGCAATCTAAAATTGTTTAGTTTCACCCTGTTGTCAAGTGATGATTACACCACCACCCAAGTCTTGATTTTGTCACGGTTCTCAGGGAATCCTTTGGAGCAGATAATATCCCAAAGGGCATTTCAAAAATTCTCTAGCTCCATGTTGAGGCATTGAAAGTATACTGTCTCCAGCTTTCTGGATCTAATTTAAGTTAACAAAAGTCTTCACTTCAATAACAGGAAAAAATGTTGTGCTTTCCATTAGGGAGACCAAGGTGTTCAATAGCTCTATTAAAATTGCTTCATTCAAGTTTTGTGAGTCGGTAGAGGTACAGATTTTGTATGCCATGACCAGTCACTAGACTGTCCACCCATGATGTGGTTATCTATACATTTTATTTCTTTAATAATGCCCTATGTTATTGCAGCTGGCACTTTGTGCAACATGGATACCTGGTTCCACTTTAGTGTTTTTATGTAGCTCAGCCCAGTAAATGTCAGTGTATTATTTCAAATATCAACAGTAGTATCACAATTCATATTCTTATTTTTGCTTTTGTAGTCCTGCATCATTATGCAGTGCAGTTTGCTTTGAAGGCTTTACATACTGTATTGCATAAAACAGCAATTTACTGCTTGTACATAGTTGTACATTATGTGCTTCATGAACATGTGAATGACATCTGTTGCAACTTTGTGCGTCATTGTGCGCGCCATTGTAATTGACTACATTTTGACCTGTTGTATTCTACACTTACCTCTACATACTATTCATTTGCTTTATCTTGTATAACCATTTGAGTAGATCTGTTGTAGAAATGTTGAAACAATAATTTAATTGTACTTTTTATTTTTATACACTCGCCACAGCTCACAGTATGGCCCAGTAGTATCCGTTTATGTCTGCCATAAGTCCGTAATAAAGCTTTTGACTTGGGCAGTAACCCTGTCGAGTCTCATTCTCTGTATGCCCTCTTAGTAATGATGTTACATTTGGTATCAAAACACAGATCTACGACTTTCATGAACAAACAGTTTTTGGGTCCTTTATGGAAAATTCCAAATTGGCAACTACAGACTCGTCACCTCTATTTGTTTGGTTACTTGTAAGGCATTTTTCTACCCTTTTGTTTTCAATTTGCCTACTTAAGAAAAAATTATTAGACTGTCTATACTTTATACACACTCTTGGTGAAGAGCTAGGGAAGGATTTTGCCCCATGCTGATAACACCGTGAACAAAATGGAGCTACTTGTGCTGAACACTCATTTTAGTAATTCTCTTTGCTGCCATACTGTAGTTTGCCTTAGTACTAGACAGAATGATGCTATTAAGACTTCACCTTCTTTTTAATTTCATAGACATTGAAGTCTTCTGCAAGCACTTTCACCTGCAGTTTGGTTAACTCTGCTGCCCTGCATGCATTTTACAGTCGTCTATCCATTTAAATTCTGTCATATATTTATTTCTCAGTTTTTCTCTAATGCCACAGTCGTAGAGGGTTATGTTCATGCTGCTTGTTATAAGCAGTTTGTGTTTGAGAAACAAATTGCAAGACATTTGCCTTTTGAGTTCAATTTCTTGGAATCCATTTCTCGAGCACATAAGAAATGGAATTGTATGATTGCTAGCCTGACCATATTTCCTTCTAATACATTGGGGAGTTGTAGCTTTCCTGCTGTATTTCCAGCTTAATAAGGGTAGGAACATGAAGTGTGTAAGAGGCATTGCTGTCCACATCTTGCTGCAGCATCAGAAACAAAGCTAAATTCATTGGAGACCGTTATAATTTTGATATTTCAATAAGTACTTAACTGCCAGAAGGATTAACTCTAAGTTCTATATTTAGGTTATTCCTTGGTAAACTAGACCAGAAAAATGTTTGTATTCTGGAAGGCACGGGTCAGGTACAGCAGCTGCATGTTGCAAGTTTAGCTGAAATTCCTAGTTCTGCTTTGTTAGAAGACAAAAGAATGTTATGGAACATTGCTGCATAGAAGATGCAGTTAGAAACTAATGTCTTTGCAGTTTTGTACTGAGTTCTGTAATGAACAGTGTTGTGTAAAGGAAAATTACTGCACAGACAAGGTCATGGGTAACAGTTCAAAGACCACATTCCAAAGTGTAACTATTTAGCAGGTTCTAATTGATGATGGGATACACTGGGGAGTTTTAGCTGTCCTGCTGTATACCCCTGGGATTACACTTGTATCGCTGTTGGACAGGGATGTCAGGTGCTGACTTGTTGAAACATGAGCTAAACTCTTGGCTAGGCTTATAACAGCCTCTGGGCCAATAGCCTAGTAACTTTCTGTGATGGTACTGTTAACCTTTCTGTTTAAGGATATGAATTTTGATTGGAAAGATTTTTCCAGGAAAGGTACCATGTAGGCTAGGCTATTCCAAATAGACAAGTATTCTGAAGTTAGCACAGGTAAATGAAATATTATTTATGTATTCTCAGTGAGAGTGGGGGCATATGTGAGAGAAAAAATACTGTACAGTCATTTCCAGTAGTGAAATGAGATTTGAAGATCATTTGGGTACACTTTAAAAGCTGTAAATTTTCTGTATGCCATAGGAGTTGTTGACTCACAATGGCATGGATTATCAATCTGTTTCCAGGTTGGGGAATAAAGATATTTAAAAAGCTTCTTTGCTGTCGTGTTTGATTCTGATTTTGATATGTTTCACATGTAAGACATTAGTATAGCACCATAGGTACTAAGGCATTAATAATAATGGTAAAAGTAGATGCACATGTAACTGCATGGGGTAAGTGCTACCATTCAAACACTCCAGCCAGTAGGTGTGCCTTTACCTTCTGTTCATTTTTCCTGCACATAATGTCCATCTATCTTTACTTTTTGAGCTATTTCTCAGTGCATATCTGAAAATAGTGATCAGATGGTTATCCAAAGTAAATCAGACTCCTGTCCCTGGCACTCAGTTTAATACATTAAAAGCTTAATTCATAGCTAAAGGATTAATTAAGGGGAGAAACTTAAGTATATGTTGAAATATCAAAGTCAGAATGGAGCAGAATTATTTTAGACATTACAGTTCTCAAAATGAATGTCTGTATTTTTTTATTATTTCTTGGTAAGCTAGACCACAAACATGTTTTGTGTTCTGTGGGACATGAGTACAACAAATAAATGTTGTAAGTTTAGATGGAACTTTTAGTTAAATAATATTCCTTTGATTAACAACAGATTAATGTCGCCTGCCTATAAAAAGCAGTTAGAAACATAAATAATATGTCTTTGTCCTTGTACAGGTTCTGTAATGAATACAGTGTTGTGTAAAAGAAAATTACTGTATGGATGGATAAGGTCATGGGGAAATGGTTCAGAGAAGAGAACATTCCAAAGTGCAACAATCTAGGAGTTACTAAATGATTATACTGTTCTGCTGTCAGTTTAAGGGTATGAGTTAAGAAAATTCCAGGAAAGATACCACGCGGGCGACTCTGTGGCTTGTTTCATGTAGTTGTCTTCCATGTTACAGTGGATTGTAGATTTCATGTTTTTGCTTTATGTATAATCTAAGCTTGCTGCCGTTCTAGTCTGAACAATAAATGTCTTGCCTTGAATTGCTTTCGTGTCTCAGTGAATTTACTGAAGATGAATGGTAGTAAGGAACCTCCTAACAGACACAGCAGCCCTAATTCAGGGACACATTTAAAATATTGATACTTTTGACTCGGAAGGATGATAGAATAAGAGAATTTGAACCGAGATGAATTTTCGCGATTATAATAGTAATCTATTATCTTTTCATACAAAATACCAAATCTAGTCAGGATAGAGCAAACCTTTGGAGTTAAAACCAAGGATATTTGAGTGGCATGCTAACAGCGTTAAAAACTGACTGATTAGGAGTGCATTTTGATGGCTGACCATAGATTATGTATAAAACCCCAGCTGTAAATGTATTTTATTGCTTTTGGAGCTTAGTTTGCATGCTTCATTCATTACAGTTTTCTGACTTAAACTCCTGAAGCAGATCAAATTCAGTTTTTGACTTTAGTAGTAACTCGTGTCACATGTGCATCAGTAGTTTGTGAGCCCTGGTTACTAGTGAGAAATAAATGGTGGTTGTATGGCAAGTTCTTTTCAGATTCCTGGACTGCTGGAACTTACCTTTAATGATGCCCAGATTTGAATACTGTTCTTTTTAACAAGGTTTAAATATTTTTAAGCAAACAATAATGCACAACAGAGTGAGTATTGCAGGGGAAGTAATGGACTACTTGGGAGGGGGGGTGACGTATTGTGAAGATACCACAGGCATCAAAAATTTATACTTGAAATCTTTTGTTGTCTTAAACCAGGTTAAGACATGGGAACATGAACATGAATACCTGCTTGTTGCTGTCAAATGCACACCCTACAAATCACGGTAATATGTTTGCATACGTACACATGCACATATGCACACACACATACCTATACATTACACACATACGCACATTCACATGTGCAAACATACACACACACTAGTCTAAACTGCTGCCACAGTTACTTGTGTTGGTTCTTTTTTTCCCTACTTGTTAACTGCATCTTTTTTAGCAGCAGTGGCTCATGAATGAGCGTAAAGGAAATGGCAGCCACAGTAGAATATTTTAGTCACTGTACACAAATTTAATGCTGTGAATAGGACTTTTTTTTTTTACTAGGCTCTTCTGATAAATTAGCTCACCCCTGTGGAACATTGTCTATCCTCTGGGGATTGCTGACTTTCACAACTCGTTTTCTAAGCATCTTTCAAGTTTCAACTTGGATCTCATTATTGTTTGTCACATAAACCTGCAACAGTGCTGTAAAGGCTGAATTTCTGAACCTGATGCTTCCCGCTTTCTTCCATATTATCTTGAAGAATTGAAAATGCTGTCATAGTGCATTTCAGGATGGAGTCCACAAAGAATAATTCGGCAGTTTAAAAATGATGAAAACATTGGAAAGTCCCAGAATTATTAATGTGTATGAAGGCAGTAGTTGCTACTTCATCTAATGACATTGCTTTTGAGGCCGAGCTGTGGTTTGCTACTGTTTTCATTTTTCACTTTATTACCTTTTTGGTGTGTTTTGTCAGCTTGCAGTGGTGTTTCTCAATTTGTAATGCCATTTCTTTTTTTCTTTTGAAATGGTGGTGACCATTCCTGTGCTTGCTGTGTAGGTCTGTGCTTAGGTTTTCCTCCTGGTACAAAAAAAAAATTGTAGCCATAAATGCAAAAAAAAACCTTGAATGGCCACACACACACATCCATGAGGTAATGGGAAAGCAACCATCCAGTTGGCAAGCACTACAGAATTGTCACATGCACTGCCTTATGGGATACTTAGTAGCACTGTACATTACATTGCAGTGTTACTTTAATGCTGTGCACTGTACATTTAGCGTTACTAGGTAATGCTGTGCGCTGTTCATTAGTGTTACAAACACTGTGCACTATACATTAGTGTTGCTGTGCATAGTACATTACAGTGTTAACACTGTGCACTACACATTAGTGTTACTAAGTAATGTGCACAGTACGTTACAGTGAGCACTGATCAGCTGTAGCTTATGAGTGGAAGAACTGCAATGTGCAGCTTGCATCTTTTAACAGTTCAATGCTAAGACCTGCAAATGCCTTGCAGTTCAAACATTCTTATGTTAGCAACCTTATGGCTGGTTTGTCTTCAAGAAGCTTCGGTGCTGTAATTCCTTGTGAGCATTGTATATATATATATATATATATATATATATATATATATATATATATAATTTGTTACATAGTTCTACTATGGAACCTTAAACATCAAAATGCCAAAGATCAAATCGCTAAAAAGTAATGCCCTAAACACACACGGGTGAAAAATTAAACTGCAACTTTTTGTTATAGGGGAAATCTCCTCACACCTCTCCAGACTTACCCACCTACTTCATGGTCACACCAACCAGAAGCAGGGAATAATCTACCAAAACAATCACTGCCAGTGCACACTTCAGAGTTACATCAGCAGTGATTTTCATCTAGAAAAACGCTGTCAGAAGTGCATTCCTCTGTTTTGTGTGTCAGGGAATTTCATCTCGGCCACGTGTGTGTGTGTGTGTAATCACATGTACATATACACGTGTGTGTGTATAGTATTTGTTTACAATCTAAAAAAATGAACGCTTTTTTGTATGAGTGAATGATTTTTTAGTGATTAGAAAAAAGTGAACTTTCTTTTTAATAGCGGTCGTGCTGGCAGCTTTTTGTATGGGATTGTGTTGCAGTGAGGTAAGGCAATTTACCCCTACCCCACTGTTCAGTCTTGAAGTTGGTATATGTAATCAGCAGGGGGTGTGCAGGGGAGCTTGGCCCCTGCAAAGCATTGGTTTTAGTTTCTCTCATTTTTGATCATTTTAGATTTACTCAAAAATTGTTCCATTTTTATGTTCGCCATTTTGAGCGTTTGATATTTCATGAGTTAATCAGATACTTGAGTGTATGCATGTAATACACACACACACACACACACACACACACACACACACACATGTATAAAATGTGTGCGTGGTATATGTATGGGTACTATGTGTTAGAATGTCATTCTGTGATGAATAAATTCATTGAACACTATACATTTTGAACAGAGCGTGCTGGAGACTGGTATTTTTGCAAGATTGGTAAATTCCAAAAATAGTGGTATTTTTTTCCCATTTCTGTAGGGTTGGGGGATGCATTGTACCTGAAAAAAAACATTTTTTGTACCTTTTGAGTAGTCCATTTTTCAAACAGTTTTGTTCTGTAAAACTTCTTGTTAATTTGGATATATCAAACTCATCATCATGTATGTTTATAGGGAGTGACGCACGCACACACCAACATACATACACACACACACACACACACACACACACACACACAGATATATATTTTTTAAACTGTTGGTGCAGCAGTTAGTGTTGTTGCCTCACAGCAAAATATTCTCCAGTTCGATTCTCGGCTGGAGCTCCTCCTTTGCGGAGTCTGCATGTCTTCCCTGTGATCAACAGTTTTAAAGACATGCAGGTAGGTTTGTGTGTGTATGTGTACAGTCTGTGAAGGTTGGGCACCGGGCTGGCAACTGAACAAAGTAAAAACACCACTGCCAGTCGATCTGCAGACCAGTGATCTGCTGTGGAGACCCCTAACCAGTAAAACTTGAAAGACACTGCTTTATTTAATTTACCTTTCTAGGAAGTCTCTTTCAAAATATGGGTAGTCTCTGCGTAGTGTAGGTGTCCCCCTCCCCTTAGTTTTAATGTTAATTTTCAGCAGGTGATGACCTGATCTAATGTTAACTTCACATATAAGCCTTTCAGTCAAAATCTTTTTGTGCATTTTTTTTAAAACGAGGCAGAGTTAACCCCTTAAGAGTCTTTATTCCATGAGAATAGTGACATTTCTTTTGTTCTTTTTCAGTAGGTGTTTTCTAACCCAAATATTTTCCTTAAGAATCTTTGTACATTTTCAAATTTAAATTGTATGCCCAGTTTTAAAATGGCATAATCTGGATATTATTCAGTGTTGGAGTGAATTAATGAGTAGTTTAAATGGACATTGACTTCCCAATTTTTGGCTTATTGTGGCTTTGAATGTAATATGGGCAAACTGTATAACTGTTGTCACCCACCCTTATTCAGTGTTGAAGTTAGCGTTCTGCTGATATTCCAAGGTCTGTAATGTAGTGGCCAGTTTTGTTGTTGCTCACCTGTTTTTTTACCAACTCTGACTATACTGCATGTAATGTTACTGAAACTGAAGATATTGGTGTTGCACCAAGGCATGTATTTCCTCTAACTTTTTGTAAATCACCCTTGTATTTATAGAAGTAACTGTTTAGTAAGCTATAGTTCTTTGCCTATGCTGAAATCAGAAAAAAAGAACCACAGGGTAGGTCTGGTATGAATACCCTTTATGGGTTACTTGAACAGACTCTGGTAGAAGGCCTCCTACTTGGACTTATTACATTTACTTGATCCATGTTTGACCCACTGAGTAATGTAACCAAACACATTTATCATACTAAGCACATCCAGCATTGCCATTCTGTGTATGGTGTCAAAGTCCAAAGGCAAGGTCTGTGGAGTTGCTTACTCTTCAGAAATAATACTGGATTCAGCAGATGCACTCTTTAACCAAACTATTCTGCTGGAGGGGGAGGAAGAGTAAAGTCCCAGTATCCCAGTGGGTTTGTTGCACAATTGTTCACTACATCAATGTGTATGGTATTGATGTTAAACTTGCAATTCTGTTACCAGGGTCTGAGTGAAGTTTTGCAGTATGTTAAGCATTGACAGTGCCTTGTTGTGCAGCTTTGCTGAATGGAAAGTGCGGTGACAGAAATGGATAAAGTGCAACAACTTTCTTATTACTTGCTTTCCATAAAGCAGAGTGATTTAATAAACTTAACTTATTAAAGCCTGATCTTTGACATGTTTAATTTCATTTAATGCCTTTAGTACTCTGTGATTACCTTTGTCTGTTCTGGCGCTAACCTTGTTGCATGGTCGACTTTATACCATTGAGGTGAAAGCAAGCTTTGAAGGTTCATTAAAATGAATCTGCTTAAGCCACTGGTACGGATATTTTCTGCTACTCATGACAACATGTACAAGATGGCTGTATATAATGTTGAAGTCACTTTTTCTTGTTTCACTCCCACTTTTAATGTGCACGCTGAGTACTTAATCAGCTACTCATAGCTTGTCATCTGTTAAATGTAATTGAATTCTTCTAAGCCTCAAAGCTCAGCTGAGCTTAATGTAATTTAGTGTTGTGCCTAATACTGGTTTGTATAATATAAAGCTGTCTCTTTTTAGTACAGTTGTATTTTCAGAGATTGAGGAGTTTATAAGCCTGCTAAAATGCGATTTCTAGTCCCTCTGCATGTCATTCTTATTTCATCATTTGGCTACATTGTCAGGATAAGATTTTCTGTGGAACTTAAATGCTGTTGGTAACCAGCCTTTGAAATTCTGAATGCATTTTTAGGTTTGCCATCGTTTTGGCTGCCCAAAGTAGGATACAGAATGTGTGGCCAAACATCAAACGTTACAGCATGTGTGGCCAAGAATGTGCTGTAATAACTTTAGGGAAATAAACAAATTAGGCCAAGGTCAGTACACCACTAAGCCCCCGGAAACCATAGGGTGCTTTGGTGCTCTGTGGTACATTTTCTAGACTTTTTGCAATTGTTTGGGCCAGTGGTGGTCTGAACAGAAATCAGGAGTAAGGATTGACATTCATTTTTTAATTTCAAAGGAAAAAGTTAGTTATGTGTAAGGCTTAATGTTCAAAGCAGATGCAGTGGTCTTTTTCCAATAAATTGACAAATTATTGAAATGATTGATGAATTGGATCTGGGAATTGTGCAGTGCAAAGACCTTGAGAGAGAGAGAATGCAGTAGGTGTGAATTTTGACCTCCAAGAGAACAAATTAATTTGTGCTGTCTGCAATGTGTTCAACAGTTGCCATGTGAAATAAATTAATCGAGGCATAAATAATGTTGTGGCAGTAGTTTTATTGTTCAGAACGTGACTTGTCAACTTACTGAAACATTGTAGAAAAGCAAATCCAAAATGGCTGACTGCATAGCTCAACTATATACAAGGTATAAAAATCAGCAGTTTTAACTTGAGTAGCTCCTTCTGGAATATTCCTTCAATCATAATCCATATTTCCTAGGTGACAGTATCCTCATGCAGTAATCTGTTTCTTTTCTCATTTCAATGACAGTTTAGATTTATATTTCTAATCACGTTTCCTGTGATCTCATGTTGTAACAGTCAGTAATTTTCCTTCGCTTGACACTATTCCACTCATTCCAAAATGTGTAAGAAAAGCATGGTCAAAACACAATGGTAGGCTGTCTGTGTGCTTCTAGCAGCATCTTTTGTTCCTACACTGCACCTTTGACAAGCAAAGCTCAGCTATGCTTTCTTACGTCTCAAGTGTACCTCATTATGAGGAACATAAAAGTCCACATTCCTCACTGTTTCATATTTGAAAGGGTCTGTCACACATTCAGTGTTAAAATTTTTTTTTATAAAAACCATGGTAAATAATACTGAGTCTCATTAATTCATCAAAAGAACATTTTCTAAGTATAAAGTCATTTGTTTTAACAGTCTTGTGAGTTTTCTACTTGAAGTTTAGTGTTTTACATTTTGCCCATCTTTTCCACATTATGAAAGGCAATGTTCCACATTTTGGGGATGGAAGGATGAGTGCCATAGCTGTCTTATTTAGACTAGCATAATGTCTGAAATAATTTTTACAGAAGACAGAGATGTTTTCTAACCTAGCTTGCTGAAGAAGTAATGTCTGAAATAAGTCCTAAAGCAAAAAGTCCACTCTTGACACTTTTACTTTACCACTATCCTCAAGATAATGCATGTTATACAATGACCCCCATTAATATTCCAAAACGTGCATGCTGATTGGCCAGCGTGCCTGTTGTAAATCCCACAATATACCAACAGAAAAAAGGTTCGGTCGCCTGGACTTTTTTCCGTTGGTATAAAGTCCTCAAAAAATATATTTTTTTAAACAAATAAAAAAAGAAAAAACAGAGCAACGGAGACTTTCTTTGCTCCATTACTTCCGTTTCTAAGCATTGATGTACTGGGTATGCATCGGACGCAAGCCCCATATGCATGCTCAGTACACAAAACAAGGAAGCAGTGTACCACAACCAGCAGAAGAACAGTAATGTGCCGTTATCCAATGACATCATTTAAGAAAAATAAGTATTTTTTTTCTTAAGTAATGTCATTGTATAATAGCAATAACCAACTCTGTGGTTGTGGTATATTGAAATTTACCCACGGTTGGCTTTATTTAATCACTCTGGCTCACACCACACCACGTCATCGGTTATTGCTTTAGTATACCCAGCACCAGGACATGTGTGAAGCAGATTTTATTTCAGAGAAACAGTATCTCACATGGGGATTATTATGCCAAGTTCTCTGAAATATTCAAACAGACTGACGCAACACATGCATGTGTGATTAGTGCATTAGTTTTTTTTGAGGTGGGGGAGATCTGATTTTGTATCTGATAGTGGTCCACATCATTGATGTCAGAAATTCACATTCTTTGTATGTAGGAATTAAGGCACAAGGGGCCTTGCCTGGTTCATACAATCCACAATCTAATGGACAATTTGGGGGAACTGAAGATTATTTCTGTGTGTTAGAGGCTCAAAAACGGGATTGTCCCATCAAGATCAGGCCAGGATACAACCCCACTGTCCATTGATATTAAAAGTGTAAACCCATAATATGTTATGGTGTTCTGCAGTCAGTAAAAACTAGAAACAGTAGTGGATTTGATTCACTTGTCTTTTGCAAGTCTCATGTTATGTTGTGTTGCATAGTTTGTATCCTTTATTAAATTATCACTTGTGGTATAAGCAAATTTACATTTATGTGAAAGGAATGAAACCATATTAACAAGTTCAGATGTCGAAACATTTTACATCACATATATTGTTCTATACAATGAAATCAATCCAACGTTAAATAAATTGTTCAATTCCAGTCTTCTCTTAAACCTCCTTCCTTCTCCAAAACATTTTTTTCTCCATGCATTTCTCCCACAATTTCCATTTTTTCAGTGTAGTTTACTCCTACCCGTTTTTACAGATCCCACTTCCTGTTCTTTCTTCTCTGTTGCAATATTCATTCATTTTCATCATTTTCTTAGCTACACTGTGTTCACCCGGTATTCCTGACTAGTTGTTACAGATTTTGGCCATTTGTCCGTTATTTTGCTAGATATTCTACTGAAGTGAGTTTGAGGTAACAACCTGGCCATTTTAATGCAAATCCAACCTTAACTTCTTCCTCCACCTGATAGTATTGCAGTAACAAAAGTAAGCGACTTGCTGTAGTCTGCCAGTTGAACTCGGAAGGGTGTTAGGTTTGTTTGCATTGAGTTTCTTGTGTGGAAGGGGAAGTAGGTCTCTAGTATCTTACAGATGTACTAAGGGTATTATCTTTTTACTTTGTCATTGGATTAGTGCTTCTACCTTACCATGCATGGGTCTTCTGTTCCTTTCTGCTGTTATTACTATTAATACTACTAATACTATTAGTACAGCTATTGATATGCTACCATTTTATTAAGAAGTACTACCAGAAAGTGAAGTAGTGGGTATATGGGGACCTGGTCCTTTTATAAACTCTAGGAACCCAGTTGTGTCTACAGTAAATTAAGCCGTCAGTGTTACCTTAATGGAAATGAGTACTCCTCCTGTTGAGGCTGAAAAGCTCACCTTGGATTGTTCCATCAAACCAGATGATAAACTAAATACACTTGGCTCTCATCCTTTAGTACCTTAAGGGGTGAGGAGGCAAAGTGCCAGTTGTGTAAAGAGCTGACCCTAAAATGAAGTGATTTACATTTTAATAGCTGTAGTTAATTTAAATGTTACTGGCGAATAGGTGAGTTTGGATACAGCATGATCAAGATAAGAAGCAGCTGCTTTGTATTGGACACAGTAAGTAGGTCCTGAAAGAAGAAATACTGCATTGAAGTGATTTAATGGGTAACTTCAACAGTTTTAATGGAATGCAGAAAAAATGCTGCAAATTTCATTATCTAAAGCAATTGCTCTGCACTTCAACTTCCTGGTTAAAAAAAAATAGTTTTACGTAGTCTGATGTAATATCTTACTGTTTTGCTGCAAACTTGGAATAACAGTATGGTGTTTATTCTTACTATGGATTGCACTACTGAATAAGTTGTGTTTTTAAAAAGTGATAGTTACATTGAATTAAAAATCTGCTTTTATGACAGAACAGATTGCATTGCATTAGCAGGTAATTAGTTATTTGGAAAGTGTTTAGACTTGAGTCAAACAGGCAGGTATCTTAAACAAATCTCAACTTTTGGGAAAAAAAAGCCTTGTACTGTGTGCTAACGGGACTCTGTTACACCTGGAATAGCACTAAATAATTCAGCAATATCCCAAAGGACAACCAATATGCTTGTTTCATCAGCATTGCTAACCTGTAAAGCTGTTACTGTGTATATTCTGACCAGGAAAGCTGCATCAGGATTAGCACTTTCAGCTGAGGGATGCAGTGTCCAAAACAGAAACGAGATAATTGCTAGGAATGTAGTGTAGTAGCTTTGTTTACCTTGTATTATGCTTTTTGAGGGCTGCAAGATTGAGTTCTCTGCCCTAAAGGGCCACCAAAGCGTCTCTCTCTCACTGTCTCTCTGTCTCTCTGTCTCTGCCCCCCCCTCCTAAACTACCATGGCTGTTCATTTTGTGATTCTAGTCCATGATTCTTGTCTTAAGTGAAAACGAGGATGTTTAATGTCCCACTTACAGCTGCTATGAAGCACAGGATGTGGAGGGCAGAAATGGGACTGTCCTGTACAGATTGGGACCGCTGGCAACTCCAATATATTTTGTCACCCATGCTATTAGACTTTGAAGCTCATAAATGATATTCCTAGCTTGTCTCAGCGGGTTGTCTCAAACTACTAGACAAACCATATCCTTCGTGTTCGTTTGTAGTTCTTGTTAGGCTAAAGCTGTGTTGCATGTTGCACTGGGATTATAGAACTGTGTAGTTGCCCTGTGATATCTCCTTAAGTGTAGCTGTATTGGTGGACATGTCCCTATTCGTACGAGTGAGGTTGGCTGCTTTGTACCTGTCTGCTGTATTCACCTGGCCTTGTGCAGAAGTTATATGCCTGCTGTTATAGTCATTCATATGTTGCACTTTGATATGCTCAGATAATTTTTCTTGTATCCGTTAAGAAACCCATTATTCCAGTTATGTTTGCTATCCCTAAAATTTATAAATGCATTGGTGACCCTACACCAAGACGCATTGTGGATGCTACTTTGGTAAATCAGACCCCTTAGCATGTTATGTAGACAAGAAGCTGGACTGTCTTGAGTTTTTTTTTTCCAGAGATACTATATGATTCATAGTAGTTTCTACATAGTTTGAGAGACCTCACTAAACAGGCTTAAACTATTTAGAGACCTTTTATTACTGTCTTGGGTTATTGATATGAATGAAGTTTGATTTATGTTGCCTGTTTATGGAATTAATATTAAAAAAACAATAAACTTTGAAAAATTCCACACTAAGCACCAAGGCAAGGCACCAGACGCACAATGTATTTAAAACATTTTTGTTCATTAGTTATATTACAAAGAACTTCAGAAAATGCATCAGAAGCTCTAAAATTATTTTAAAAAGGTAACTAAAATGTTGCATGACTGTAACTATCCTATCAAATGAATGAAGATGGTGGGTATTTGTAGAGGTGTGTTCCTATCTAAATTACTTAAACTTCTTGAATGAAAATTGTTTACAAAATAATTAAAAGAAAATAAAAAATGGTGAACTAAACCATGTAAAAAATGTCTTTCAACAAAATGTCTGAATTAGTAATTTTGATTTGCCATACCACTTTCTTGGCTTTCCTGCGTAGTGTTCTAATTCCCAGTGAAAATATCTGTTCTAACAAAGTCTAAAAGGAAAAACAAACTTTAAAATCAGAACACACTGTGGCATGCTTTGACAAGGCGTTGCTGTTTTTTTTTTTTTTAATTATAGCTAGCATATCTTCATAGATTCTCCTTGATAAATGCATCATAATTTTACCAACATAAAAACTGGTGCAGGATTTACAAGAGGTGAGGTAAACTGCATGTGTGGATTCACAGATAAATCTGTTTGCCCAAGTAAGTGTCCAAAGGTTTAAATGTGATGGAGGAGGAATGATTCACAACTCAACATTGTTTGCACTTGCCACATCGGAAAGGGCCGTGCATCTGAGAACTCATAAGACTCGCACTGTTATCCCATTGAAGGACGAATTTTAAGTTACTTGATTTTTTTCTAAATAAACATAGGTTTGTTTCCAGTAGTGCTGGCCAGATCTAAGTTTCCCAGTATGATCTTCCAGTTATTCACAGTAATGTTCCTAATGGAAGCCATTTGATTGGCGATAGGAATGGGAAAAGCAAGTTTGAAAACTAAATTATTGGTGGACGGAGGGAGGGGGGGTATATTGCTGTCAACCTTGGCCAATGCCAATGACGAAGAGTGCTTTGCTAAGATTGTTTAAGCTTTATTTTATCTCGGCAAACCAGCCTCTTATTTTAGCTTCATCAACCCATCATCATCATACCCTCGTTTGTTGAAAAATGTTCTTAACTTAATGGTCTCAATCTGAAACATGTCATCTTTGATTAATCTGAGTTGTACGAGTTGCCCCTTTTCATGTGTGCAGGGTGTAAGCTGTTGTGTAGATATTGGTTAACGAGTGTTTACTTTCTGTATACTCTGGTGAAAAGTTGTGGAAATTCACCCAGTGATAAGGAAATGTCAAGGTAATTGATCTTTTTACCAAAGCCACTAACTGTGAATTTTAGAAAGTCAGTACTTGTGTCTAGGTAGTTTACGAAAGTCAGAAAAATCTTCCTGGATAACTGACCACAAAAGAAGAGGTAGTCTATAAAGCTACGATAGAAAATGATGTAGTTTGACAAAGGTTGGGACTTTCCCCACCATGACATAATTAGATTGGTGAAAACGGGGGCTACCCTTGCCACATTGCAACTCAAGATATTTGCTTGTAGTGTTTACCTGCAAAACTGAAGAAATTGTTGTCTAACACCAACTCTAGTAATATGCCGATGGTGTTGACCTTCATGTTGTCAAAGGTGGTGAACTCGTTCAAGTACTCTCTCCCAAATTCCATTCCTGCGTCTTGTCTGATACAAGTATAAAGGGAGACTTCATCTACAGAGGCAAATTTGACATTTTCTTAAACCTCTTGGAATTTTTTTACTTAACTTGAGCAAATGCCAGGAATCTTGAAGGTAATGTTCAGATTTCTGAACTATAGGGTTAAGAATGCAATCTTGCAGGATGGAAAATGGCTCAGTCTTGGAGGAACTTGCAGCAAATATAGGTTGAAAGGGTGACTTTTCATGGTTTTTATGCATCTTTGCTATACCAAAGAATTTAGCCATCCTCTGAAACTCAACCAGAAGAGGTTCAAGAAAATGTCAGTTGGACAGCAATTTCTTCAGTTTTGCAGGTAAACACTCCAAACAAAAATCTGGAGTTGGCATGGGAGTGGGGGTAGCCCCTGTTTTCACCAATCTAGCTGTGGCATGGTGGGAATTCATGTATTTAACGTCCCACTCTTTGTCCAACTACATCATTTTCTAACATAGACTTCTCTTCTTTTTTTTGTGGTCACTTAGTCAAGAAGATTTTCTGACTTTCTTAAGCTACCTAGATACTAGTACTTCTTCTTCTTCTTTCAGCTTTTCCCAGTTAGGGGTCGCCACAACGGATGACTTGTCCACTCATGATTGGCAGTGAAGTTTTACGGTGTTGAGTTGCTAGCCCGGCACCCAGCCTTCCACAGAGGGCACACACATGCACACACTCGCACCTAGGGCCAATTTAGAGTGTCCAATTCACCTACAGCATGTCTTTGGGATGTGGGAGGAAACCGGAGCACCTGGAGGAAACCCACGCGACCACAGGGAGGACATGCAGACTCTGCACAGAAGGCACCCCAGCCAAGGATCGAACCGGACAACCTCTTGCTGTGAGGCGGCAATGCTAACCACTGCACCACCGTGGCCGCCCTACCTAGATACTAGTACTGACTTTTTAAAATTCACTGTCTGGCTTTGGTAAAAAGATCAATTACCTTGCCATTTCCTTATCACTGGATACATTTCCACAACGTTTTGCCAGTAGAGTATATAGAAAGGAAACCTTCATTAACCAATATCTACACAAGAACAGCTTACATCCTGCACACTTGAAAAGAGGTGTCATTAAAGGGCAACTCGTACAACTCTGCAGATTAACCATGGATGACAACATACTTCAGATTGAGACAATTAAGTTTTAAAAAAAAATTTCAACAAATGATATGACTATGATTTGTTGATTTAAAACTAGAACAAGAGGTTGGTTTGCTGAGATAAAATAAAGCTCAACCAATCATAGCAAAGCACTCTTCTTCATTAGATTGGCCAAAGTTGACATCAGTATACCCTCGTCCACCAGTAATTTAGCTTTCAAATGTGCTTTTCCCATTCCTATCACCAATCAAATGGCTTCCATTAGGAACATTGTGGATAACTGGAAGATCATACTGGGAAACTGATCTGACCAGCATCATTGGAGACAAACCTATGTTTTCTTTCAAAAAATTCTAGTAACTTAAAATTCTTCCTTGAATGAGAACAGTGCAAGTCTTGTGACTTGTCAGGTCAGATGTATGGCACCTTCCGATGTGGCAAGTGCAAACAATGTAGCTTTGTGAATCATTTCTCCTCAGTCACATTTAAACCTTTTAGACACTGTTATTTGGGCAGACAAAAGATTTGCCTGTGAATCCACACGTGGTTTACTTCACCTGTTAAGAATCCTGCACCAGTTTTTATGCTGGCAAAACTGTGAGGCGTTTATCAAGGAGAATCTGCTAGCTATAAAGAAAAAAAAATGTAACACCTTAGCAAAGTATGCCACAGTGTTTTCTGATTTTTTTAAAAAGTTTGTTTTTCGTTTTAGACTTTGTCAGAACAGATATTTTGACTGGGGATTATAAAACTAGGCTGGAATGCTGAGAAGCGGTATGACAAATCAAATTATGGGTGGATCAAGCTCCAGGACTAAACAAGTGTATTAATAAGTTTTTTTACTAATGCAGAAATGTTGTTGAAAGACACTGTTTACATGGTTTAGTTCATAATTTTGATTTACTTTTAATTCTTTTGTAAACGCATTTCATTCAAGAAGTTTACAAGTAATTTAGATAGGGACACACCTCCACATAAACATCCATCATCTTCATTCGTTTGATAGGATATTTACAGTTTTGACATTTTAGTTACCTTTTTTTTAAATGATTTTAGAGTTTGTGATGAATTTTCTGAAGTTATTTAATTATATTACAAAGAACAAAAGCACTTAAATACATTGTGTGTCCAGAGCCTTGTCTTGGTGATTAGTGTGAATTTTTCAAAATTTATTAATATTAGAAAAATAACTATAAATTTTTTCCAGGGTGGGATTTTCCATGAATAGGAGGTGTAGGTATGGGAGCTATTTGTAACACCATTATGTGTAGGTTGGAATATTGTTTTGTAAGAAGTAGTAGATTGTGGCACAGGATTACTAAATACTTACTTACAGGCTTGTTATGACCTCTTTATTTTATGTAATGCATCTGTACCAGAGTTGGAGGAATTCTTGGAATATATTGATAACACAACTCAAGTTTTATCTTTTAGAACTAGTGAATGATTAATTGAATGTAGAGTTTTCCAAGGATAGACTCAACGAGTGTTCTTCACATTTTTTTAGTAGGCAAACTTTTATCTAAATTTTTTCTACTTTTCAGTAGTTTTAACCCAAAGTGGGTAAAAAAAAAAAATTGTTTATGGGCAAATTATAAATTTTTTAGATTGGTGTCTTCTGATCAGTTTTGCAAAGATATGGATATTTTTAAATACATTTTATTTGCTAGACTCATCCTCCTACTATATTGATTACTTTTGCTGATGAGGTTTTGTTAGAAAAACTGGAATTTTCTCCAGTTTTAGTAAACCTTTAATCAAAAAGATTGTACATTTCAATATGGATAGAAATTATGATCATGCCATGGTACTTGCATAAGCAAGAGAAGACCAGTTTATTAAACATATTCACAAATATTGGCGATGGTTGGTTGTTGTTGCACCCTGGATTTGAGAAAAAACTTGGTTGAAATGCAACAACATTAGAGAAGGAGTATCTGTAATTGTTGGCCCAAGTGTGGATATACATTAGGTTTATTCAAGATGGTCCTTTTGTTGCCAACAGCCCTAGAACCATTGGTATAAAAGGATGATTGTACGATTTTTGCGTGGTATATTTTTTGTGCCAATCCTTTTATGTTGGGAAAACTGGAAGGCATCTGCAGCAAAGGATACATTAACATTTGTATGCTTGGTTGGCATAAAAAGATAAAGCCCTGAATTAAGCCCAGGCAACCCGGATTCGATTAGTGACTTGGGTGTCTGAAGGAGTGAAAATAAAATTTGCTAGAAACCACCACGAGAAAGAAAGTTGTAAATCCTTTTATTAATGAGAACAAGCGCTTTCACGCAATAAAATGCGCTTCATCAGGTTACAATTTTACTAAAATTTCAGCCATTTTTATAGTAAAAAGGCATTACCAATTATTCAATCAATTTATAATTAAAACAGAAACAATTAAGATAATTTATCAAAATGACAGTGGTATGCTGGTGTTTACTAAAGCAGAAGCCTATACATATCATATAATAACATTTTTTTAAGAAATCTGCAACCATCGTTATATATATATTAGATCGCATATGTATATTAAGTCAAGATATAAATTATATCCATAATTAATGCAATCAGACTCCTACATTAGTTCTCAAGGAAGTTCTGCCCATATATGGGAAAGAGCCCTATTAGTAGCTGGTCGTCGCACATCACAATTAGTAAGCAGTGATAACACGGAAAAATACATACTTCTGCTGTTTATTATATTAGTCATATGACTAAAAAAGCCATATGACACTATAGTTTCAAAAGCGCAGTATATAATAAAGTTCATAAGGATAATCTTCCACTAAAAAATTTTTTATATTAAAACAAAGGCCATATTACAATGATTAATTAATTATGGTTCTACTGCTAAAAGCCGAAGCTGAAAAACTAAGGAAAAGTGCACAAGAGCACAAAAGGTTACCTGTCACTATTCCATTATTTTCTAAACCTTGAAAAATCATGGGCATTAAAACAGCCCAATTTTAACTATTTTTAGCTATTTTTATATATGTAATTCATTTCTAAAAATAATATATGTTTTTTTAAAAATATTGTTTGATAAACTGTATATACAAAACATGAATAAATTAGAAATTCAAAGCGAACACCTATAGTGACAGTTGTGACTTCGCAGAATTAATAAGTTAACGTATATGATGGTATTAACAAATAACATGAATATTATAATCCAAGGATATAAATTATATCCATAACTAATATAATCAGGCTGCGACCACTTAGCTTAAGAATACTTAGGCCCATGTGGAGAGATCCTTGTTTATCTGTCTAGCCACTATACAATACATTTCAAATTCAAAACACAAGCACATGCTTTCCGATATAGTTTCCATATGTCAATCTCAAAATAACAAAAACAAAATATAATATTATAACAAAGTAAATACATAGAATATTGTAAAGCTAACAAAATAAAATATTCTATCATTAAAAGAAAATCAACTTTATTTCAGCCAACAAAGGCCGAAACTAATATGCTAAGAATAGATGCTGTTATATACATATAAAAGCACAGAAATTATGTATCACTGTTCTACTAATCTCTGTGTCTAACAAAATCATCGGCCTCTAGTCAATCCCCATTTTTCATTTTCTCTATCATAAATTAATTTCCAATAGTGTGTGTTTAGGAAAATGCTTTTGGAAACATCTTGTGATGAATATTGATATAGACATCAATTATTAAAACTGCAGGGTGGCAAAAGACATGGTCATCAGATATCTGACAGAATCCAAAAATGGGCATGTAACTAAACAAAAACAAAAATAAAAATAGCTTATAATTAAAATAACCAACATTATACTAAACATGAGACTGGTATAGAGCAAGACAGATCACCCGCTCACAAGATATTATAATATGACATTAAACTAATGAATGATGGCTCACGCAGGGCCCAATAGGGCAGGCCGAATATTGATCATGGTGTTCAAACCAGGTGGTATGTGAGCTTTTAATCTCAGAATCCATCTGAGTTCAAATGTTTCCAAAGTGTTCATATGGTTACCTTCTCTTCTATTAGGATTTACTACTTGCAAAATCTGAAACACAAAACTGTGTTGAGAATGGGTATTACAATGTACGGCCAATGCATTAGTGGGGCTATTTCTTCTTATATCATATACATGATTATATATTCGGTCTCTAAGTCTTCGTGATGTCATACCCACATAATAGCCGTTACATTGGTTGCAAGTAGCTAGGTAAACCACATTTCGGGTATTACAATCTGCATAAAAGGTGGGTTTAAAATTAAATTCGACCCCTGAGATGTTGAAATTTCCTGTCCTATTTATGTATTTGCAAAGTGAGCATTTACCACAGGCAAAAGTGCCTGTCTTTATTTGGGCCCTGACATCAACGGGTGCTACAACTAATTTCTCTTTGCATAACAGCCTTTTCAAATTCATACAGTTGTTATATCTGAAGACAGGTTTCTCCCCAAGCAGTTCCAAAAGTGTTGGGTCTGTTAATAAAATTTTCCAGTTCCCTTTCACGATTTTAGTTAGATGTTGCACATCACTAGTATATTTAATATCATATTCAATATTTTGGATCATCATTTTCTTCTTTTTATTATATGATTTAGTTAATTTTCTTCGAGTTGTTGGACTCTCAAATAAGGATTCAGTTGTATCATTTATTAGTTTTATAGGATATCCTCTATCTATAAACCACTTCTTCTGGGAATCAATTAGTTGTAGTGCATCTGATTCATCACTACATATTCTTAGTATCCTGTTCATCTGATTCTTGACAATATTTTGAAAAATGTGACGTGGATGTAAACTATCATAATGAAGAATCCCGTTCCTCCAACAGGATTTTCTATAGAGTGTAGTAGTCAAATCATTATTAGTTCTTTTCATGATGGTAATGTCTAGAAAATTAATGCTTAAATTGGAATATTCAAATGTGAATCTAAAGAAAGATGTAGTAGTATTCATGAAGGCAATGAAGTCATTCAAGGTTTCAACGTCACCATTCCACAATAGAAGGATGTCATCTACAAATCGCCTGTATAGGACCACGTTACTAAACCTAGGGTCATTAAAAATATTTTCTTTTTCCCATCTATATACAACGAGGTTGGCATATGCATTGGCACAGGGGGTGCCCATGGCCACCCCCCATGTTTGTGCATATACCGTATGGTCGTACAAAAAGATATTATTGTTTAATACCAAGTCTAGCAAACAGCAAATATTCATGATCTCATTATTATCCATATTTGTTTCTGTCAGATGTGCTCTAACTGCATCTAGACCATAGTCATTTGGGATACTTGTGAAAAGACTCTCTATGTCTAATGTAACTAGTAGAGTATCTTCTGTAATTTTAGTTTTCACTACATCTAGTTTTAGTTCATCCAATAGTTTATAGGAGTCCTGTAATATGGTAGATACTTCCTTCACCAGTGTTCCTAATTTAGTTTGTATATATAGAGAAGCATTTTGTGTGACCCAGTGGTCACCTGATACAATAGGACGTAGTGGAGGTGGATATTTGTCCTTGTGTAACTTGGGCAGACCCTTAATGATAGGTATCAGGGGTAGATCTATCAAAAGAAAATCATAGAGGGATTTTTCTATAGATCCTGTCATTAATAAGTCATAAAGAGTATCGTGTACATACTGCACTATTGATGTAACATCTGACTTCTCTATCATCTTATAGGCATTGTCATCTTTCAACATATTAGACATTAATTCTTGATAAAAAGTTACGTCCATAGCAACTATCCCCCCTCCCTTGTCTGCCGGTCTAAACACCAAGTTTGTATCATTACAGAGACCTTGTAGTTCACATTTTTCCACTGCGCTTAAATTAACAAAGACATTTTTGCTATCATGACAATCATAATAACGATAAAAATCACGCTCACATGTTTTCATGAAACATTCAATAGATGGTATTAATGGAGGCACAAAAGTACTCTTCTTTCTACAAGTAGAACTATCTAAGCCAACATTACCGTTAGGTACAATATCTTTAAATAGGACCTTAAGAGATAATTTTCTGCAAAACATGCGTAAACCTATCAAAGTATCAGATATGGCGCTATGTTTTGAAGGAATAAACGACAAACCCTTATTTAGTACATGCTGTTCATTTAGAGTAAATGTCCTTGTTGTTAGGTTAAAGAACAAACAGTTCACGTTTTCATTTTTCTTCTTTGGTCCGGCGTTTCTCCCGATAGCTTCCTTTTTCCTCTCCCCCGACTGGTGGAACGGGTGCGTGTTGCACCTTTGTAAGGGAGAGGAAAATTTAAAGGTACAGGTGCCATAAATCTGTGATTCAAGCTACTGGTTTTAGATTTGGCACCCAAAACATTTTGGTTCGCTAAGCCCTGCTGATTGCAAGGCAAAGATGCAGTAGGTGTGTCAGACACACTAGGTTCTCTATTCATAATATTTTCAGGCACTGGCCTATTGTCTATTGAATCATTCAACACAATCATTGTATCCTTATTAATAGGGTATGAGACTACTGGTGCTTGTATAGATTGCAAATTGTCTTTTGAACTAGTTCTCGGCCAAACGAAAATGCGGCCGAGATGAAAGTCTTCACAGTCACGCTTTAATTTTCTAGTTTTTATCTGTTCCAGTTTATCACTATATAAAGCTAACTGTCTATTCATAGCTTGTATCTTAGAATTACAAAACTCAGTTTTATAATTAGTAGTAAGTAGTTTATATTGTTCCTCTACCTTCATAAGGAGCTCGGCTTCGATCGGTGTAAAGTAATCCAGCAGCAGCTGGATATATCTGTTTCCAAAATCGATGTTCAGTTGTTGCCATTGACGAAGTAATCCTGGATGGCTATCCCCGTAAGTCGGCATGCAGAGAACCCGCATGCCACGGGGGATAACCTTGAAGTGTAAGCAGGCTTGTATATGTCTTCTCTGCCATACGAGCCTATGCAGGCGATAAAGATCATTTTCCAAACTTCTCAAGTTTCCAAAAAATTCGTGCAAATTCTCACTGGTACTGGACGGGCTGGTATGAGCATCGCCATGGATATCCATTCGCAACAGTGGATTCTCTTTTTGGTAAAACAGACAATTCCAGTTTTCACTTGCCATCGTACTTACTGGATTATAATCTAGTTCAATGTTCGGCATTTCCATCGCGTGTAGATCGGCTAAGCACAACAGAAGAAATACTAATAGCAAAAGACAAAAACCGATCATCCAAAGGTTCCCAGCATCAAAGGTAGAAGAACTGAAAATAAAATTTGCTAGAAACCACCACGAGAAAGAAAGTTGTAAATCCTTTATTAATGAGAACAAGCGCTTTCACGCAATAAAATGCGCTTCATCAGGTTACAATTTTACTAAAATTTCAGCCATTTTTATAGTAAAAAGGCATTACCAATTATTCAATCAATTTATAATTAAAACAGAAACAATTAAGATAATTTATCAAAATGACAGTGGTATGCTGGTGTTTACTAAAGCAGAAGCCTATACATATCATATAATAACATTTTTTTAAGAAATCTGCAACCATCGTTATATATATATTAGATCGCATATGTATATTAAGTCAAGATATAAATTATATCCATAATTAATGCAATCAGACTCCTACATTAGTTCTCAAGGAAGTTCTGCCCATATATGGGAAAGAGCCCCTATTAGTAGCTGGTCGTCGCACATCACAATTAGTAAGCAGTGATAACACGGAAAAATACATACTTCTGCTGTTTATTATATTAGTCATATGACTAAAAAAGCCATATGACACTATAGTTTCAAAAGCGCAGTATATAATAAAGTTCATAAGGATAATCTTCCACTAAAAAATTTTTTATATTAAAACAAAGGCCATATTACAATGATTAATTAATTATGGTTCTACTGCTAAAAGCCGAAGCTGAAAAACTAAGGAAAAGTGCACAAGAGCACAAAAGGTTACCTGTCACTATTCCATTATTTTCTAAACCTTGAAAAATCATGGGCATTAAAACAGCCCAATTTTAACTATTTTTTAGCTATTTTTATATATGTAATTCATTTCTAAAAATAATATATGTTTTTTTAAAAATATTGTTTGATAAACTGTATATACAAAACATGAATAAATTAGAAATTCAAAGCGAACACCTATAGTGACAGTTGTGACTTCGCAGAATTAATAAGTTAACGTATATGATGGTATTAACAAATAACATGAATATTATAATCCAAGGATATATGTTATATCCATAACTATATTATATCCATAACTTTTATGTTGGGAAAACTGGAAGGCATCTGCAGCAAAGGATACATTAACATTTGTATGCTTGGTTGGCATAAAAAGATAAAGCCCTGAATTAAGCCCAGGGAACCCGAATTCGATTAGTGACTTGGGTGTCTGAAGGAGTGCAGGGAGGGATAGAGTTGAGCCCGTCCTGGGGTGGGACGTGGTTAAATGGCATTCACTTTAATGCCACTGATGGAGGCTGGGGTGTGTACAGGAGAAGGCGTAGTCAAAGAGGAGTAGGGTAGAAGTATTGTCTGAGGTGCCACAGAGGTGAAAAATTGCACACTTCCATGGCATGACCCCCCCCCCCCCCTATGATTCAAAACATGTAATCAAAGGAGGGAGAGGACATTAGGGATGGGCCTTAAAATGATGCACTACACCACCCCACCTAAAATATCCTTAGGATCTGTGTTGTCCCCAGTCTGAATTCGGGGATAGTCCTAGGGTAAATAAGGACCGGTAGACCCAGTATTGTTTGTGGGGACACTAGGGACAGCTATCAGAACAAAGAAGAGGCAGTAGCATCCCCCCAAAAACATTTATATGCCGTGGGTAAAAAGGATCTGAGCAATGCTATTTTTTTTTTTTTTGTCTCTGAGAACATACCAGTTGCCTTGAGAGGGGGTGATTACAAAAATCATTTTAAGTGTAGAGAGTTGGTTCACCAGCTGCATTTTTAATTCCAACAACATTCCTGGCATAAATGAGCACATTTCTTTCATGGGTGAGATAAAAACAGAACCGTCAAGCTATAGAAATTTAAATAGTTGTAGTATTTCTTTGACTGGTCATCAAATGTTTTTTTCTAGAAAAAAAGAACAAACCTTTAGGCCTGTTATCTCTGCTTCAGATCGCATATCACTGTGTCACTCTCATGGAAATGGAATTTGTTTTATGAATGTAAATCCTTGTGCTAGTTCATCATGTTTTGCTGTTTAGCTGACAGGATCTACAGGCTTGCCATTGTTAGATTATGTCTGGTAGACTGTCTTTGTTTAAGGATGTCTTTGATAATCTTCATAAGTGGAAGGACTGCTCACAAATATACATGCTTTCAAACATTCTTGTTTGTTGTAGAAGCTGAAAGTAAATTTGGGAATCTTTCTGTGGAATAATGTTGTTGTGTCTTTTGGCTTATCCTGGTTAGGGGTCGCCACAGTGGAACTCCAGTCTGCTAATGTGTGGTAGTGGATTTTTACGTGCCGAGATGACAGCCCTGACGCACAACCTTCAAAGAAGGCACGCTCATTCACGCATGTCTCCACACAGAAGATGCTCTAGCTGAGATTCGAATGGGACAACGCTACCGCAGCACCACTACCGCAGTGGAATAACTTGTAAAATTTTGGAATTCCCGCATCATGTATTTCTCCTTCAAAACGGTATCACATTGAAGCTTCAGTGTTTCTTGCACATCCTCTGCAACATTCTTACTGTCCCCAGCAAGTGGTATAGAAAAGAATGGAAGTGTGGTTCACTTCTCAAGAAATATTCGCACTTCATTTTATACAAGTAAAACAAGTCTGAACTTATAGAATCGTATTCTTTCAAAGATTTGGCTCCTTTGTTTCATGGGGATTGCGGAGTTGGAAAATGTATTGGAGTTTTTACATTCAGCTGTTTACCCCACAAAGTAAGTTTCTCTTTGAATTCATTAACAGTGTTGTATATTCGTGGTATCCCCTATTATGAACCCTGAACTTCAAGTTCAGTGCATTGATTCAGCTGTTAAGCAACATCTGTTAAAAAGCAAGTCTACTGATTAAAAGTAGAATCCCCTAATGCCAAAGCTGTAGATGGTCCCTTGGCAGCCCCTGCAGCAGGCAAACAAATGTCCTCCCAGAATTATCAAAAAAAAAAAAAAAATCCTCCAAATCCAGGAATAGAGCTCCTATGCTTGTACATAACGGAGCTTCGCTATCTTCCTGCAGTATCCCAAACACGTTATAGAAGATGTAGAAAAGCACTATGCTGTTTCCTTACTACAGGTGAAATTTTACCTCTTACCTCCATGAAAAAATATGAATTCTTCCACGTTGTTTCTCCTTTCTTCCTCCTTTAGTAATTTTCGAACGTTTTGATAACCTAGAGTGCTTACTAGCGCCCCTCAAGTACTAGCACATATTTGTAGAGTTGACAGAAGACATCTGTAAAGAAAACCCAGAATAGAAAAGTACTTCTGAATTTTTAAATGGATACCTGAAAGTCGCGCATTACCTGCTCAAAAGGCCTGACTCTAATATGTGACATCAACAAAACCTGGTGGAGAGACAAGTTCATCTCCCAGAGGCTGCCCCATCTCTGGAATAGACTTTCCATACACTTCAAACAGAATAACTCACTGACACTTTTAAGCGCAACCTTAGTGGATGGGAAACCACAGATTTGTTCCAGGAGTTCCAACTGTGTCCCTCATTGACAGGGGTGATGGGTGCTGACTGGGTTTTCTTTTTGGGGATAAACTCTTGGCTAGGCTTGTAAGGGCCCCAGGGCCATTAGCTTAATAACCTCCTATTGAAAATAAAACTGGGTCCATTGCCTTTCATATCTTGAATCAAACCATGCACAAAGCTTCCAAGTATTGGAAAAAAAGTTTATTCATAGCACACAGGCTTTGCCCTCTGTGATTTCAACAAGGGGGGGTGTATTCGAGTGCATCTGTAGACTTTAATGGACATACAGCTGCACATGCATTGGTTCTTGTCCATTCAAGTTTATGAATACATCCCATACCACTCCCTTTAAGTGATGTCAGCCCAGGGTTATAACAGAATTATGTGGATGCATTCTTAATAAAATGTTTACAGAACTTTGTATTACAAACCTTTTTCATAATTTCGCTAACATAGGGTGAAAAATGCATCATGGCACTTAAGTTAGAAAGTACTGCAATGTATAGTAAAATTGCGATGGACCACTTTCGAGATGTGTAAAAAAAAAAAAAATCTAAGCTTGTTTCCTGCCTTTCCTGTGGGTAGTCTAGTCTGGATACAGATTTGCTGTGTCCAGGACTATTTGTGGGCTTCTGAGCCCCCAAGCCTTTCTGTGTTTGAGGGAAGCCTTCTAGCTTAATTTTGTTTCTTAGAACTAGCCATTTTTTTTGTTTCAGCACTCAAGTCTGTTTCTTTGTACTCCGCACTTGTTCAGAACTCCTTGTAAGCACCAAGTAAGCTACAAATTACTACAGCACTCAACTTTCCTCACTTGTCTAGAGGAAAACGGTTTCTAGTACTTAGACATGCCTGGATAGGTGCTTATTTGTTAAGGGTCAGCTCCTGGTGTTTTCTCCTGTCTACCTGATAAATCTGGGCATCTTGGGTCAATGCAGCAATTGCCTCATGTACACAGACAACCCTCTCCTCCTACCACCCAACACTACAACCTGTGAGAGATGCACTTATATAGCCAAACTGGAAGCAAAGCTCTCTTCACCCAAGACTGGACTAGACAGTCCAGAGGAGAAGGTAAACACTTGCACCACACCACACTCAGCATATAGTCCCTCAAAACCTACACCAACAAAACACACACACAAACATAAACATAAAACACATGCCTACATTTGCGGAGGCTGTCAGTAAAAACTTGCCCAAGCAACAGGGACCTCCAGAGCAGAAACACAAGCAACCTTCACCCCCCAACACAACCCAAATGACGCATAGCCCACAAACTCAGTGTGCCACTCAACCACAGCCCATGAGGCATAGCAACATACCCAACACTCTAGTCATAGGTGACTATAGTCAGGCAAACTGATGTTCCACTCACCACGCTAAAAAAGGAGAAAGTTACTGTCAGCTGCCTGTCTGGTGCCAGGATCCACCACATAACACATGCACTCCGGTCACTCCACAACAAGTACAAATATGACTGCCATTGTCCATGTTGGTGTGAATGACCTGAGATGTACCTCCCTGGACTACATGAAAAGGGACATAGAGGAGCTGTCTGATCTTGTAGCCCAGGCAGGTATGACCCTAGCCCTGAGTAGCATCCTGCCATCACCCAGAATGATACCACAGTACAAGGACAAAATGACTTCAACAACTGGCTAAGCTTCTGGTGTCATTCTGAGGGGATCCAGTATCTGTCAGCCTGGGATGACATGATTGACAAACCACGATGCTTTGCCAGAGATGGCCTGCACCTGTTGCCCCTGGGATTCCGGATACTGGCTAAGGCTCTAACCACCCCATAGGGCCTTTTTTTAGGCAAGGTTCAAATGACAAATTCACCACCGTAACAGGTACAATCAAGCAGAATCTGAGGGTATTACTAAACCACAAAATGTGCCCAATCGAGGCACTCCTTAAAATTGAGAACATCGATTTATCTGTGCATTGACAGAGACCTGGTTCAAGGCTCCAGAGAGTACCTCTGCATTACCAGGGTATAATTCATACCACACCTTTCGGCCACCTAACCTGGACCGAAACACTAAAGGCAGAGGCATGTCCATATTCATTAAGGATATCCACACCTCCAGGCCAGTTGCTCAGCATAATGCATCCGAGATTATCCAAGTGCAACTAACTCTGGGCAAGACCGCAATCCAAATTGTAGCTTGCTACAGATCCCCCACCATGCCCCAGGATTCCCACTCCTTATTTCTTGATACATTGGAAAATATTAGGGTACAACCTAACACCCTAATAATGGGCAATTTCAACTACCCCACCATTAACTGGGGAAAACTACTCCTGTACCAACTCTTTTGCTCAATGTTTTCTGGAATTCATAAATTCAAATGCCTTGGATCAACTTATCCACACCCCCACCAGGGGCAGCAGTATCTTAGACCTGGTTATTACCAGCATGGGCAACCGGTGCTCCACACCAGAGGTAAATTCATCGTTGGTCAGATCCAACCACAAGCTAATCACCCTAGACATCCACATCCCTCCCCCTTCCCCACCCCCGTTAAGGAAACCACCGTAAAAAATTTCTCCAGAGCCAACTTCACACTTCTTATGACAGAAGTGGCAAACTTCACGGCACCCATGCTAACGACAATAGAGGTATGACTGCTGAATCATACACAAATGAACTTTATAAGCACTTACACGAGTGCATGGATTGTGCAATCCCTAACAGAACCAAGATGCTGTCCTCAAAAAAAAGGAAGCCAATCTGGTGGTCCCCTTCCATAAATAAACTCTACAACAGAAGAAAGAAGCTGTTGCAAAAGAGAGTAAAATCCCATGATTGGAGAAACTCCCTAGTCAGCCTTAGTAAAAAGCTGAGATCCCTCATAAAATCCTCCAAAGCTAGTTAAGAAAACAAAATTGCCACTGACTCTAAAGATCACCACAAAGCATTCTATAGCTATGTCAAGAATCTAAATGGGAGCA
Organism: Protopterus annectens; assembly: GCF_019279795.1. NCBI lineage: Eukaryota > Metazoa > Chordata > Ceratodontiformes > Protopteridae > Protopterus > Protopterus annectens. The sequence continues at coordinate 135,873,067 of NC_056739.1, forward strand.
CTCAGATCTGCTCTGAGTTGCAGCATAATGGCACTAAATATACAGAACCAACTGATATTGCCAACATCCTGGCAGATAGGTTCAGTGCTAACTTTACCCCTCTCTCATCCCCTAAAGGGCTAATCTCTATACCGGGAGAATGCAATGTTCCTGTAATCACGACTGCACAGGTAAAAAAAAACACACTCTCCAAAGCCAAGAACACAGCATCCATGGGACCTGACAACATCCCAGGCTGTGTTCTACATGAACTACAGAACGAACTGGCACCCCACCTAAGTACCATGTTCAGTCATAGCCTCACCTCAGACTATGTGCCCACTGAATGGCGCACGGCGACTGTTATCCCACTCCACAAAGGGGGAGCCACCACGGACCCCGGAAACTACCACCCCATTAGCCTGACGAGCCTGGTCTGCAAGGCTATGGAACATCATCATGGAACTTATAAACAATGACATTGGTAATCTCCAAACTCAGGACCCCACCCAGTTCGGGTTTGTAAAAGGCAGAGCATGTCTCCTAAACCTGATGGACTTCTTTGAAGCCATCACCAAAGCCGTAGATGAGGGTAAGGTGGTTCACAAAGCCTATCTAGACCTCGCTAAGGTTTTTGACACCATCCTCCACTCTGGAATTATAGATAAACACAATAAACTAGGTATAAATCCCTATGTCACAAGATGGGTTCCCAACTGGCTCACTGATGGAACCCACACTGTGAAAGTAGCGGACTCAGTGACAAGTGGAGTACCACAGGATTCAGTCCTGGGTCCTCTCCTGTTTGGTATCTACTTCTCTGAAGTACAGGCTAACACAGAAGGTCTTTGGCTAACTAAATTTGCAGATGACTGCAAACTAGGAGCCATAATTGAAACTCCTAATGATGTGGACATCCTACAAAAGGGCCTCACTGAGACAGATGCCTGGTGTCAAAGCCATGGCCTCAAGCTCAACGCCAAAAAGTGCATTGTCATCCCTTTTGGTAAAAACTCTGTACCCATGAACTACCACATAGGCGGTAGTCTACTTAACACTGAAAGTGTGATGAGACCTTTGGACACAAATGGACAGTAGTCTCTCCTTTGATAATCACATCGCCACAGTAGTCAAGAAATCCTTCTATGTGGTACACCTCATCACAAAAGGTTTCTCATCCAGGAAAAAAGAGGTCATTGTTCCCCTCTACTCGTCGCTCATTAGACCCATTATAGAGTACAACACCCCTTTTGGTATATACCTCACAAGACATCTACAACAACTGGAAAGGCTGCAGAAATACCTCACAAAGAGGATTACCGGCCTCAAACAGATGCCCTATACAGACCGTCTCAAAAAACTGCTGCTTTATTCAGTCGCATATTGCCTACTCAGAGGCGATCTCTGCCTAACACACAAAGCTATGTCAAACCGAGACCTTTTGGACATGCTCCACTTAAAGAAATCCCGATCCCTCCGAGCTACATGCTCTAGGGACCTAAACCTTGTCATCTCAATAAACAGAACATGCTGGAGGGATAAATTCATGTCCCAGAGACTTCCCATACTCTGGAACAAACTACCTGTCTATATGAAACAAAGCTCCTCATTAGCACTCTTCAAGAAAAATCTTGATGATTGGATGGGAAATAGGAAATTCATCCCAGGGATCACTTCTGTGGCTCTGCTCGACAGTGGCACAGGAAAATAATTTTCTTGGGTGGCGAAAGCCAGGGTACCTTTTGGCTAGACTTGTATAGGCCCTAGGGCCAATAGCCTAGTACCTACCTATGAACCTAAAATCAAACTTCCCTATATTTTAAATAGAAACAGAGTACAAAGGATTAGTCCAGTTTAAATCACTTTAGTAGATCTAGGAGGCGCTGTCTCTGATAGCCTCCCTGTGGGAGGAATAAAGACACCTTGTTGAAGTTTCCAGTAGTTTATTCAGTTAAGTAGGTAAGAACACTCCTCCATCTACCTAACCAGGTTAGTGAACTGTGTATAGTAAAGAGTCGATTTATCAGAACGTCAGTTTATCTGAAACCTCAGTTATCCAAACTCAGCCTTCCAAAGTTTTCGGGTAAGAGAAATCATAAAGTTCGAATATGTAAATGTTATACGTATTCGCTTGTATGTGTTTTTTGAGCTTGTACTATTATGTACTGTAATGTCTTGTACTTAAAGTAAATGTTTTTATTTTTCTTGTTTAATGTTCATCAAAAACATTTTGTTTTTTTTAATCTGGTTCAGTTATATGTTTGATTATCCCAACTACCCTAGGTCCCAGTTAGTTTGGATAATAACTCTCTCTACTTTTCAGTCATGACCTGGGCTCAGAGCACAGGAGGCATAATTATTACAGTCACAGCAGAGAAGGTAACGGTGCTTTAGCAGAGTAGATTACAATATCGGGAACACTGTGGTAGTAGCAGACCAGTGATGAACTTATTTACATGATTTGACAAGTTCTGCAGAAATAGACAAAAATTAACCTTTTATATAACGTTGATTAGGTGTGAGACTGGATTATATCTGATATCTTAAAAACCAGTAAAAGTAGCTTTCTCCTGCACGTGTTTGTTTAGTGTACTTTTGACTATTAATAGGGTCTTTTGATTTCTTTTATCATCTGTTAATTGATTTAAAGTATCAGGGCCTAACTTGGAGAAGGCCGATGTTCATCGTGTTACCCTGCTACAGTCATCAAACTTGGGTTATCCTGTCGTCAGGCGGTCCCGCAGTTGGCCGGAATTCCAAAGTCTTGGTCCGGCGTTGGTTGCTGTCGTTTCTTCCCTGACGTCAGTGTGCCGGGGGTATATAAAATGCATCCGACGCCATTTTCTTCAGTCTTTCTTGCCGCGTGGTGCCCGAAGCAGAAGCAGTTCGCAAGTGCCGGTCGGCCGACTCCTGAGATTTTCGAAGTCTAATTTCAGATCCGAAGTCTTCAATAAAGCCAAGTACCCCGTTGGGGAAACTTTTCTTGCCCTCAGACCGATGTCAGAAAAAGTTAACAATTGTATTTCTTGTGGGAAGCAAATACCTCATAAGGATTTTCATTCTTACTGCATACCTTGCCTAGGCCCTGACCACAACTTCACTAGTTGTCGTTTTTGTGCTAGGTGTAATAAGTGTACTATAAAAAGACGCTTTGATTTCGCACGACACTACTTCGGTAGAAAATTTAACTACAATATGCCGTTGAAGCAACCGACTACCGACGTGCACAAAAAACGCAAGGATAAGGACAGGCAGTCTAGACCCAAGCCAGACTCCGAGGCCTCGGCTGGTCCGGTCTTCAGTGAGGCTCCGACGCAGCCCCTGACTACCGCAGACCTGGAACCAGAGACTGCTTCGGAACTTTTCGGAACTTTTGGTGGAAAGTACTAGGCCGACGCAGCCATTTTTTTTTTTAGCCCCTACCGACGACACTGCTGAAAAAGATGTCGGGGCTGCAAAAACACCTTCGGTTTCTGAAGGCGTCTTCAGACCGACAATGTTCACCATAAAAACATATCCTAAGATTAAGACTCTTATTAAACCTAAAACGACTGCACTTCACTCCCCTGTTCAAGGCCCCATGCCTAAGAAACAGATGCTCAAAATGGCTGAAGATTTGATCTCTTTAATCAGGGGTTCCCAACTCCCTCCCGACAAAAGGCCTAGACAAGAGGAAGATTATGCCTCCTCTGAACAAGTTTCTATTTCCTCAGGCTCCTCTGAGGACCAAGATTACTCCTTCTCCCCTTATGAAGATTCTGATGCTGAGGATTCTATTCCCTCAGCTTCTCCTCCTGAAGACTACTCCTTTGGGGAAACTTTACACACTATGAGGGAACATTTTCACTGGGAAGGTCAGGACTACTCTGACTCAAAGAAAAGTCTCGGAGAGTTTCTTTTACTCCCCCAGCACAGACCACTTGCCATCTCCCCCAGTTTTAGACTTTGTGGATGATGTTTACTTAGAATCCAGTTTGAACCCAGATTCTCCGCCTCCTGCTCCGGCCAAACCTGATAGATACTACAGAGTGCCTGATTCCCACAAATTTCTTTATAAAAGTCCTGTTGCTGACCCAGATTCTCCGCCTCCTGCTCCGGCCAAACCTGATAGATACTACAGAGTGCCTGATTCCCACAAATTTCTTTATAAAAGTCCTGTTGCTGATCCAGAGACCATCTCCCAGGGTCCCAAAGGGGCTAAGGCTTCTATGGCTAAAAATCCTGTACCCTCTGAAAGGGACTCCAGAGCACTAGACAGGTGGGGGAAAAAAAGGTTTACACCTCAGCCACTCTAGCTATGAGGGCACTAAATTGCCAGTTTCACATGCTAAAATATCAGCAATTCCTAATGTCTCAGTTAAAACAAAAAATGAGCACACTTCCTTAACAGTCTGAATTGAAAGAAATGCAGGATCTGTTGCATGCAACTGAACAGGTGGGCAAACATACTTTACAGTGTGGGTTTGATTCTTTGGAGGCTTCCTGCAGAGCAACTGTCACTGGGTCTGTTATACGTAGGCATGCTTGATTAAAGGAACAAACTCTGCCTGATCATGTTAAAGCAAAGCTTCTAGATGCTCCCTTACAGCAGGATGTTCTTTTTGGAGTTAAAGCAGAAGAAGTCTTAAAGAAAATGGAGGATACGGCAAAATCTATGCAGACAGTCAAAGATTTCCTACAGGTACAGCCCCCTCGCTTCAGCAGCAATTGGCCAACAAATAATTGGTCCTTTCCAGCTACTGACAGACCACAGAGGGGTAAATACAGACGTCTAAGAGGCAGAGGACCACCACAAGCCCAGTACAAACCGCGACAATGGGGCACTGCAGCACAGAAGGGAGGAGAAGACTGGTCCCAATCTACCAGAAGGCAAACTCAATGACTTGCACCTCATCTGGCCAAGCAACACTCTCTTGGCAGCCCCCTTGGGAGGAAAACTCACTCTCTTTTTTTTCAGACAATTGGCACATTGTCACAAAGGACAAATGGGTCCTAGACATAATTTTACTAGGATACAGATTCCACTTTCACACCTTGCCAATGAAAAGAGGAATGCCAAACCTGCCACTAAATCAAAGGGCAGAGGCACAAAGACAAATTACAGCTCTCATGGACATGAGAGCCATTTAACTGGTACCTACTCGAGAGCAAGGCCAAGGATTTTACTCAAGGCTCTTTCTAGTGCCAGAAAGAGCAATGCCTGGAGACCAGTTCTGGACCTTTCAATTCTAAACATCTTCTTACAAGTACCCAAATTCAAGATGCTAACACTACAGCAGCTTCTTCCCATGTTGGGCAAGAAAGCATGGCTAGTAACGTTGGACCTCAAGGAGGCATACCTGCATGTCCCTATCAGACAAAGTTGCAGAAGATACCTCCGTTTCATTGCAGGTTCAACCCATTACCAATTCTCTGCACTGCCCTTTGGTTTATCTACTGCACCCAGGGTCTTCAAAAAATGCCTGGCACAAGTAATTGCATACTGCAGACAAAGAGGAATTCAAATATACCCATACCTGGATGACTGCCTCATACAAGCAGAAAGCAAGGACATCCTCTTACAACATCTGGCTTTTGTAAAACATCTTCTAAGTTGCCTGGGGCACACAGTAAACGAAAAGAAATCAAAACTAGTACCCTCACAAAATATGACATTCCTGGGTGCCAGCTTGAATACAATGGCCCAGAAGGCTTATCTGACGCCAGACAAACTACAACTGACTCAGTATTTCAAAACAATGGCAACAAAGACCCAGCTACCTGCAAGAAAAATTCTGCAGGCCTTGGGCTTCATGGCATCTTGCATACTACTAATACCATTTGCAAAGCTGCATATGAGGAAATTACAGTGGTATCTAAAGTGTATGGCTTCAACACAGCCACAGCTTGGACACAATGATATCTCTCATTCCCTGCCTACAACAGGAGATTCTGTGGTGGTCACTGGCATGTCACCTCAACAAGGGTCAGCCTTTCACCTTGCCCCCAGCCAGGCAAACTATCACAACAGATGCATCGGACTACGCCTGGGGTGCACACATGGCAGGACAGTGCGTTCAAGGCGTATGGACTGCAGATCAAAGGAATCTGCACATCAATCAAAAAGAGATGCTAGCTGTACAGAATGCTCTGACAGCCTTCAAGAATCTATTACATCCAGGACAACTTACAGTAAGTACGGACAACACCACAGTAATGTGGTACATAAACAAACAAGGGGGTACACACTCCTACTCTCTATGCAGACAAGCAATGACCTTGTGGAACACAGCTCTGGCTTACCAAGTTCAGTTACAAGCTCAATTCCTGCCAGGACAAAAGAACACATTGGCAGACGACCTCAGCAGAAACATCATGGATCCCCACGAATGGAAACCGGATCCACAAGTATTTGCAATGATAACTCAAAAGTGGGGCCTTCCAGACATAGACCTGTTTGCCAGTCCTCAAAACTATCAACTAACAAAATTTTGTACACGGACACGTCACCATCAAGCTTGGAAAATGGACACACTCTCATTCAGTTGGAAAAACCTGACAGTATATGCCTTCCCTCCATTGCCTCTCCTCACAAAGATGCTTCTGAAAGTCAGAAAGGAGAGGCCACGACTGATACTCATAGCCCCAGACTGGCCACGCCAGCACTGGTACCCACTATTGAGGAATATGGCCCGGGGCCCACCTTGGATCTTACCACAAATTGCCCATTTGCTCACACAGCAAAACAATCAGATTCTTCACAGCCAGCTAAAAACCTTAAATCTGGCTGCATGGCAAATCACCTAAACATCCAGCCAGCTCCTCTTTCCCAAGCAGTTATGGATGTTATTCTGGAAGCTAGGAGGCCCCAGCACCAGGAAGGTCTATTCGGACAAATGGAAAAATGTTTTGTGCCTGTAACCAAGCTAAAGGCCAAAACACACTTCAGCCTCACATGCCTATGATTCTACAGTATTTAACTGAGATGTTGCATAAAGGACTTTCTTTTTCTTCCATTAGAATCCATGCATCAGCTATTTCAGCCCACTACAACACGGAACCACCCTTATTTTCACATCCACTTCTAAGGCAGTTCCTCAGAGGGGCAAAAAACATTAGGCCCCCCCAGGAGAGCACCTACACCAACATGGGACCTAAATTTTGTTCTGGAAAAACGCTACCTCCCTTTGAACCAGCTTTCTCTGCAGAACTGCAGTTCCTATCATGGAAGACTGCCCTGTTGTTAGCAATAACTTCAGCTAGAAGAGTCTCAGAGCTGCAGGCACTAATGGCAGTGGAACCTTTCCTCATTTTCCATCAAGACTAAGTTTCTCTACGAACTAATCCTTCCTTCATGCCTAAGGTGGTTTCCATTGTGTCTTTAAATCAAACCATTCACTTGCCCACCTTCTTCCCAAACCTACAGAACAAAGGAGAAAGACTCCTGCATTCCTTGAACATTCACAGGCAACTTCGCTACTACTTGGATAAAACTAAGGCTTTCAGAAAATCTGACCAGCTCTTTGTATCCTATGCTACAGCTTCTCAAGGGAAGGCTATATCAAAACAAACCATTTCCAAATGGATAGGACATTGCATTCGTTTCTGCTATACCCATCATGGAAAACCAGTTCCTGCTACCATTAGGCCCCACTCTACCAGGGCAACAGCTACATCTACAGCCTTCCTCAGGGGGGTTCCAACCAAGGAGATTTTGGAAGCTGCAACTTGGAGTTCAGTACACACCTTTACCAAACACTATCACTTACCACTTTACTCTAAGACTAGGGCTGGCTTTGCCACTGCAGTTCTGCAGGGCCTTCTAGCCTCCTCTAACCCTTTATAACTCCTCCACCCATCCATAGCTTTGGGATTCTACCCAAGTGTGATGACTGCAGCAGGGTAACACGATGAACATAGTACAGTTTTGTACCTACCGTAAATGTAGATGTTTGAGTGTACACCCTGCTGCAGTCCAGGTTACCCTCCCTCCATCCCCTCTAGTCTAACTGGCTAAATCTCTACAATACTTTCCTGATGTATTTGCTTATAGCTGGAGGGATTTTGTGTTTGTGCAAAAATTACTTACTTTGGTATTAATTACTGACCCCCTTTTTGGGGGCACCAGACATCTGGGGCAAGAAAAACTGAAGAAAATGGCGTTGGATGCATTATATATACCCCTGGCGCACTGACGTCCGGGAAGAAGCGACAGCGACCGACGCCGGACCAAGACTTTGGAATTCCGGCCGACTGCGGGACTGCCTGATGACAGGATAACCCAGGTGTGATGACTGCAGCAGGGTGTACACTCTAACATCTACATTTATGGTAGGTACAAAACTGTACTTTTCTCCTGGGGTTATCTTGAAAGGGGGTATGGCAGTTTGGTTTTCATCATTGGCATTTCTCAACGTGTAATTTTGTTCTTGTGTACTAACATTTTGTTTAGTGGGGTACAGTTACCTTGTTTTAGTATCCTTTAAATAAAAGAGCATTGGTAAGAAAGTGTGACTCCGACTCTGAGTTATAGGGAGCAAGCTGACTGTATTAGTATGTCACAGTTATGCTGTCTGGCATGTGCTGAGGTAACAAGTCTGCAGATCCTGTTTTCCATAGCATGCAGTTTGTGGGTATTGTACGATGAGTGAAGGCATAATATGGGTAGGCTGTACTGTGTTTTAGGTAGTATGTTTTTGGCAATGTCTGTCCTGGCACAAGGTGAGAACAGGTAGGCGATACATTAACACTTGACTTGTGAGTGTACTTTATTGGAAATTTTGTTGGTGTGTGTATAAAAGTTTTGGTATGGGTTTAAGATCCATCTCAGATACTTCTGTTTTGTAAAACTAGGAATGCTATGGTTATTGGAATCTTAAGTATGAATGATGTGATTGATTGTTTTGTTGCCAAATTATAATGTTTTTTTTTTTGGGGGGGGTTAATAAGTACTTTGTTGAAGGCTGTCCAGTTGCAAAGTTGTAAGAAGTTAGATGGGAGGATGCTGTAAGCTTTGTTGCATTCTGGAAGGTAGATGTCTTCTGCGTATAATATCAAATTTAAGGATAGCTGATCAAGGCAGAAATCATTTATGAAGTGAGAAAATGTAATGGACCAAACACAGAAACTTGTTGGACACCACCTTTTAGAACTGATTGGGTTATTTATCAATAACATGTAGTTGTGAAAAAAGGAGTCTTCTAGAGGGTATTATAGCTTACCATATCTTGTCTTTGTATGCCATAAAAATTACATTGTGCACTTAACCTACCTCAAACCATAAAGACGTCATAACTGTACCAGGTGTGTATGTACTTATTGGAAATTTTGTTGGTGGGCAATGGGCAATAACCTCTAATCTACCCTTTCAATTTTGCAACCAGGGTGTATGTGTGTATATATGTACACCTAATAAATATATATAGATATATATATATAGATATATATATATATATATATATATATATATATATATATATATATATATATATATATAAAATCTTGGATACTAACTACTCAGTCCGTACTCCTATCACAACTACTGTACAGAGCCTATGTTCTAACTAATTACTTCATAAACAATTCAATACTAACACAGAGGTACATGTTACCAAGTGGCTGCATTTGGTACCTTCAAAGCACCATCTGCAAGCAAAACCTTTTTTACATCTGATCTTGATTTGTGAACCCTCTATTTACACCACCGAGGACTTAAAACATTTCCTTCTCTGAACAAATAGCCTTGGAGCCCAGGAATGCTAACTGTATGTGCTTTGGCAAATACATTTCCTCTGTCCCCTTTACAGTAAAGGGGTAACTCGTACTCTTCTTAGACTACCACAGGTGGTAGAATATCTGTGGAAATAAGGGAAACTTCTCAACTCTCTCTGTACTCCCTTCCTCCTGCATTAACAACTACTGCAGTCTTCACCTACATTTTTTTAACATCCTCTCTGGACCTTGACTGATGGCTGTACTACTAACACCCAGTCATACCATTTATTCCATGTACCTGGGAGCTGGGCGTTTGTGGGACAGCTCTTCCATGCACCCAAGGTGCTCTAGTTGCAAGGGCTTTATCCCTTTACACCCTACAGCTACCAGGTTTTCAGGTACTCTGCTAGTATGATCATGCTCTTTTATCTGTACCAACTGCTACTTGTATCACAGACTATAACTGAAAGTGGTCCTTTAGATCAGTCCACTTACCTGGTCAGCAAACTAGTGGACAAAGTAGATAGGAGTCTTGTCTGCTGTCATGGCAATACAGGTCCTCTATCATGCGAAGAGAGGTCAGCAATCATGCCAATAGATTTTAGATTGCACAGTTAGAGTTTGTCCCCTGCAGCCTGTAAAAATGCAGGCAATGGCTGGGAAGAGGGAATACATGGTCAGAGAAATGGACAGGAAGGGAGGGAGGTAACATATTGTCTTGTCCCAGAAGTGAAATGACCGAGGTTAACTATCCCCTGTCCCTGCCACTATGCAAGTTACTGAGGCCTTGTGCAGCATTTGTGCTGTGTAGTGAATCTGCACTGCAAAGGAACATTAAAATTGGTGTAAATGTGCAAATGTTTCCCTGCCTGCTTACACAAGTGTGCATAATGTGTGTTTGAGTAATTCTGCACAGCACTGTCTGCTTTTTAATGTGTGTTTGAGTAATTCTGCACAGCACTGTCTGCTTTTTAATGTGTGTTTGAGTAATTCTGCACAGCACTGTCTGCTTTTTAATGTGTGTTTGAGTAATTCTGCACAGCACTGTCTGCTTTTTAATGTGTGTTTGAGTAATTCTGCACAGCACTGTCTGCTTTTTAATGTGTGTTTGAGTAATTCTGCACAGCACTGTCTGCTTTTAATGTGTTCTGCTTTTTAATGTGTGTTTGAGTAATTCTGCACAGCACTGTCTGCTTTTTAATGTGTGTTTGAGTAATTCTGCACAGCACTGTCTGCTTTTAATGTGTGTTTGAGTAATTCTGCACAGCACTGTCTGCTTTTTAATGTGTGTTTGAGTAATTCTGCACAGCACTGTCTGCTTTTTAATGTGTTTGAGTAATTCTGCACAGCACTGTCTGCTTTTTAATGTGTGTTTGAGTAATTCTGCACAGCACTGTCTGCTTTTAATGTGTGTTTGAGTAATTCTGCACAGCACTGTCTGCTTTTTAATGTGTGTTTGAGTAATTCTGCACAGCACTGTCTGCTTTTAATGTGTGTTTGAGTAATTCTGCACAGCACTGTCTGCTTTTTAATGTGTGTTTGAGTAATTCTGCACAGCACTGTCTGCTTTTAATGTGTGTTTGAGTAATTCTGCACAGCACTGTCTGCTTTTTAATGTGTGTTTGAGTAATTCTGCACAGCACTGTCTGCTTTTTAATGTGTGTTTGAGTAATTCTGCACAGCACTGTCTGCTTTTTAATGTGTGTTTGAGTAATTCTGCACAGCACTGTCTGCTTTTTAATGTGTGTTTGAGTAATTCTGCACAGCACTGTCTGCTTTTTAATGTGTGTTTGAGTAATTCTGCACAGCACTGTCTGCTTTTGTTTCACCGAGGTCAGGCCTGCACAGTAGCAGAAGTGGCTGCACTGTTCACATGTGCCAGGAACTTAGCAGTAAGGGATCCGATGCAGGGGAATAATCTGACACTACTGCCTGTATCAACTGAATTCTCACCTGTTGGACTATGGGTTGGCAAGACAGAGTGGCCATCATGCACCCAATAAATGAGAGGGAATGCATGGGCATAAACTGGGACTTTGCAGTGTTCAGTTATCCCTAAAAACTGAAACAGGACTAGAAGGTAGTCCCATAGATATGCCAATGTCACTACACTGTAGGCAAGGCACATGATTAGACTGGACATGTATGAGACTGACACCTGGAATGATAATCTCTTTAGCTTTCCACCTGGCACCCCTTCCAGAAACTTGGAAGCTTCCTTTAAGAAGTCTGCCTGGAATCTGAGAATGTGTATACAGGTTGTGGAAATGGCTTCCTGTTTCTTTTGTGTCCCTGGATAATCTGAACTCTGTCCTTGGGCATCTTTCTCTCTCCAGTTCTTGGCCTTACTCCACTGTCCTCCTTTTACATAGTGTGTGAGTGGGGCAGATACTCAAGTTTTGTACAAGGTTCAGAGAGCTTTTGTGACTGGCTAAAACCATTTCCAATAGTGCATATCTCTGAATTATGTAAAGCATACCCATCTCAAACTGACTGGGTTTTTAAACACCTTTATTGAAATATCAGTTGATATATACAGACTTATGGTTTGATTACTTTTATATAAATGTATTAACAAGTTAACATTTACAAACAGTATATGTCACATATAGTGTACAATGCAATTAAACCAACATTACGAAAATTGTTTAATTCCTGCTCTCCCCCAACCCTTATTCCTCCTACAAAACATTTCTCTGCATGCATTGTTCCAGCATCCTCCACTTCCCTGCATGTAATTTACACCCAGCCTTCTCCCAAGACCCCCCCCCGTTCCTCTATCTCTGCTGCAGTACTCCCTGCTTCAAGTATGACTGCTCTAGACCCTGACCTCCACCTTCCAGCATCTGCAGACACCAGAATTAAACCTAACAAGGCTTTACTACATCTAGGCAACCCAGATCCTGCATCTCCAACCCAGATCCTGCATCTCAACTAAAAAAAAAAATAATTTCCCTACCTACACCCATCTGCCCTGCCAGCACACCCGACAGAGTACTCTGCAGGTAATCTTCCAAATTCTGGCAACTCGTTGCACTCAAGAACACATGCTCCCAGGTACCTTACTCCAAACAGTCTTTACAATGAAGTAGCTTTCCAAACTGAAACTGTGAATTGCAGCATACCCAACCCAAACTTAGTGTGAATAAGAAAGCAATGTACCTAACCCAAACATAGTGTGAATTAGAAATTAATATGCCCAACCCAAACTGGGTGTGAGTAATAAAATGAAATGATGGACCGGAGTGTTAAGTACCATACCAAACCTAAACTACGTGAATAAGAAAGCAATGTATCTATCCCAAATCTAGTGTGAATAAGAAAGTAACACATGCAACCCAAACTGGGTGTGACTAAAGCAGTAACGGACCTAACCCCAACTGGGTGTGACTAAAGCAGTAACGGACCTAACCCCAACTGGGTGCGACTAAAGCAATAACGGACCTAAACCCAACTGGGTGCGACTAAAGCAGTAACGGACCTAACCCCAACTGGGTGTGACTAAAGCAGTAACGGATCTAACCCAAAGTGGGTGTGACTAAAGCAGTAACGGACCTAACCCCAACTGGGTGTGACTAAAGCAGTAACGGACCTAACCCCAACTGGGTGCGACTAAAGCAGTAATAGACCTAACCCCAACTGGGTGTGACTAAAGCAGTAACTGACCTAACTCCAACCTGGTGCGACTAAAGCAGTAACGGACCTAACCCAAACTGGGTGTGACTAAAGCAGTAACGGACCTAACTCCAACTGGGTGCGACTAAAGCAGCCAGCAACGGACCTAACCCAAACTGTGTGTGACTAAAGCAGTAATGGACCTAACCCAAACTGGGTGCGACTAAAGCAGTAATGGACCTAACCCAAACTGCGTGTGACTAAAGCAGTAACGGACCTAACCCCAACTGGGTGTGACTAAAGCAGTAACGGACCTAACCCAAACTGGGTGCGACTAACGCAGTAACGGACCTAACCCAAATTGAGGGGGAATAGCGAAGTAGCATACCTAGTCTGAACTAATCCAACCTGACAATGATTAATGGAATGCCACCTAACCCAGACTGATTATGAATAGCATATGCAGCAGATCCAAGCCAAATGTACTGTGAATGATGAGGCAGCGCACACAATCCAAACTGACTACTAGTAATGAAAGTGTAATTGTGATATCTGACGTCTTTTTAAATACAAATCCTGCAGGTTGAATGCATCTGAAGTTTATCTTACTAGAAGTTAAACCTTCAACTGGATTCATTTAAAAAAAAAAAAAAAAACGCACAATTCCTTTACTGCAGTGGCTGGATTGCTATACCAGGCTAGGCACATCTCCAAAATTACATCACAGCAGGTAAACAAAAGCTGCTCTGAAACAGAAGAGGAGAGAATGCAGCATAAGAACAGAGGGACATATTTCCTGGTATCATTTATTGGCTCTGACCCTTTTTTATTGTTTTCTGCACCTGTTATTCATGGCAAATGCCTGGGGACTGTTTAAATGAGGCAGAAGTGTTACTGAACATGGCTTGCTGCTGTTTCATATCAGTGGCGGATTTAGGCTTTGGCGCAGGGGCGCGCGCCTCCCCCTTTTTAAACTGATTCTGTAGCTTGGCTAGGACATCGGAAAGCAGTAACATAAAGTAGATTTTTTAAAAAAAAAAAAGTACGTACATATTTGGTGTTGGCTCCTTTAAGGAGGACACCAGCCACGCGGAAGTGAGCTCATGGTATGTCCGGCTGGCTGCGAGCGGGAAATGTGCAGTAATGAGCGAGCGAGTGGAAGAAAACGACAGTCGCAAATCATATGGATTATCGCTGCGAGCGGGAAATGTAGTTGGACTTGAATCACTTGATCAGGTAAGAGAGTGTGTGGATTATGCTTTAATTGTGACATGAAATCTCTAAATTCTGTAAGTCTATTTAATTGCTTGTAACAACAGAGGGCTTGTGAAGTGTCTGTTAGTAAAACCGGGCATTCGTACTACAGTGAATAGAATTATGTTTCTGTGAAGGTCCTTGTTACTGTTATGTAATTATTCAGCTGGGACGCTTCAAGATACTTTATTCTCTAAAACAGCTACAGCCTTGCCGTAAACCATTTGGCACCAACTCAAAGTGCTTTGCTAGAGCCTTATATATCCTAGCACACACACAGAGGGGGTGTGTCATTCTGTCATTTTAGCTAAAACGGTACATTGCCTTGTAGGTTAAAGCTCTACACAAGGAAATGGCGGTTTAGCTTATTTCGTTGTTGGACTATATCTTTGCTTGCCGTCAGAAGTAGGTGTACTGCAACGATACCGATCATTATTGTCCTGGAGGCTGAAGTAATAAAAGTTAACCATAATGCCAGGTGGGCTTATTACATTCTGGTCCCTTTGCATTCTGATTTACATTGCTGTTATGTACTGGTGCTTTTTATGTTATCGTTTGTACTTGTGTGTTGTAAGAGAGCTGCCAGTAGAATTTGGCTTTCACGCTGTATATTTAAATGCCTTTTTCTGCCTCTGAAATTGTGGGTGTATGGCTGTGGGTATGGAACATAATTGAATATATAGCCGTAGTATCCGCTGCTTAATGCGGAAATCGCCACTAATGTATACTGAAGGGCTGGCTAGAAGGTAGTAGAAAACGTTGTTCTGTTTGTTATATGTACCGCTTTATATATACAAGTGCAGTGTTAGCAAATCTGTTTTATCAGAGGTTGTTGAGCCTGTCTTGCATTCTGGTTGTGTTCTAGGTAAGGTGGCCTTACCTAGAACACAACCAGAATGCAAGACAGGCTCAACAACCTCTGATAAAACAGATTTGCTAACACCGCACTTGTATATGTAAAGCGGTACATAAGGCCTTTTTGTATAAAGTGTACTGAATGGCTATTTGAAAATTGTGTTTTGCTAGTGTAGTCTAGGTGATTAAGCGACAGCCTTTTATTAAGTAATAGCTTGTATTTTCTGTATCCTAACTTATTTAAATTTGCTTTGACTTGTCTTGGTCATTGGTTGCAACTTGGATTACTGCATGCAATGAGAGCCAAAAAACTGAATTTTAATTGCTGTATGCTGGCAAGTACTGCCTTCGTTATTAAAGCGTTCTTTTAATCTGGGTTGGGATGGTGGTCATAGAAGTGGCATTTTTCAAATACATGAGGCATCTAGCACCTCTGCTCAAAAATGCATGAGGCAGCTATTTCTAAATATGGTGGATCTTGTGAAATGCATTATTATAGCAATAACCCACGTCTGGGTGTGGGTAATGCTAAATTCACCCACGGTTGGCGTGGTTTGGCCCCGAGGGCGAAGCCCGAGGGACCAAACAAAGCGAACCGTGGGTAAATTTAGCATTACCCACACCCAGAAGTGGTTATTATATATATGACATTATTTAAGAAAAGAAACTATTACTTTTCTTAAATAATGGCATAGTATAATGCCTGTTTACTGCCCTTCCGCAGATGTCTGGCATCCGCGGCAGTTCTGATGTACTGCGCGCCTGCACAGTACATCAGAGCTGTGCAAAAGCGGAGAAAGCAAGATCTCCGTTGCTTTTTAGCTATGTTAAATGAGTTTAACATAGCGAGACAGTTTAAAATAAGCAACGGACATCCCTGTTGCTTATTTTAAAACTGTCTCGCCATGTTAAACTCATTTAACATAGCGAACACTAAAAGCAACGGAGATCTTGCTTTCTCCGTTGCTTAAAACACTGCCTCGCTATGTTAAATGGGTTTAACATAGCGAGACAGCTTTAAAATAAGCAACGGAGATCTCTGTTGCTTATTTTAAAGCTGTCTCGCTATGTTAAACCCATTTAACATAGCGAGACAGTGTTTTAAAAAAACGAGTTATACTAATGGAAAAAAGTCCGGGCGACCGGACCTTTTTCCATTAGTATAACTCGATTTTACAACGGGCACGCTGGCCAATCAGCGTGCACGTTTTGGGGGGATCATGGTATAATAGATTCTAAGATTTTTTTTGTACTTGCATGCAGTTCTGTAAGCTTTGCTGCACAGTGTAGAATGCCTCTACGTATCTTCCCACAAATCAGGTTTATTGGAGAGCTAATAAAGGGGCTTGTATAACCAATTATTTCAATATGCAGATTAATCTGTTAATAACTCTAAAAATTTCAGACTTGTGTATGTGTGGTATAATGGTGGGAATTTTTGTAGTAGTAGGTCTTAAATTAGCACAGTCAGGAAAGTTCTTAATTTGTGTAGCACTCAAACTTTAAAAAGCTCCTTTAGAGAGCACTTTGCATGGGGGCTGACTCTGCATGGCAGTTTTGTGGAGAAGGGTGTGTTCAATCTGGAATAAAACTCCTTTATTGGTAAACTGGTTTGTGATCACTACTAGGTTAAACTACATAGGCAGTAGGAAGTCCACCACTTAAAACTAAGTTTTCAGTTTGTTGCTTCATTAAAATCAAACAGGTTTGTATATTTCTGCATGATTAAAATGTCTGCATGCAAGTCTGAAAAACTTTTTGGATTTGTAGCCTTACGTGATGGGGTCTGCTTTCATAGTTTGAACTGTGGTTAAGGACTTCTCTCACTTTAAATCTGGAGCATTCCTTAAATTTAAGGAAGAAGCTTCATGATGGGAAGCTTTTTGAACATGTAGTTAAGGGTGTAGAAGTTCTTTATACAATTACCAAATTTTAAACAGAAATTAATTTGACTTCTTGAATGCCTTTCGGGGTACACCTATGGGGTTTAATTTCTGTAACCAGAAGTAAAAATCCTTACCAGTAGAGTTTAACATTGTTTAGGAGGAAAAGGCAGTTATAATCTAGGTAAATAACTGTCTTTTGGGGACCCTTAAAGGCTGGAGAATATTCGGCATGTATGCATCTTGGAACCTGTCCTCTTTGTTTCAAAAGTTAGTTAACTTGTAACTTTCGCAATGAGTGGAAGACATGCTCATGTTTTTGTCCACTTTTGTCTTTGCAAGCTGTGGAGCACACTTGGTCATTGCAACTGGAACAAAATTTGGTTCTGTGAATTGAATCTTGTTGCTGTATATCACTTGTGTCTCATTCTGTTTTTTAGTGTATAAATGTTTAGCACATGGCCGAGAAATTGTTCCCTGGATTTCAGTTCTTGAACCTTTCTCAGATTTAAAAGGCAACCCTATCTATACTTGGTGTAAACCATGCAAAATAATAAATTGGTTGTAATTTTAGCTGCAGTTTCTTTGTGTGTATAAAAATGCTTGGCTTGTACCTGTACTACAGAGATCTCCTTGCCCTATTCAACACCTGCTTGGTTAGATTCTACGTAATAGTACTCAGATACCATGTATGTTCAAACGCAACCCTGTTTTGTAATGGTTATCCAAGGACTTGTATTTCTGTGTGTAGCCATGAAATAGGAGTGACACTCCTGCAAATCCTTAACATAACTTGTGTTGGCAGTATACACGGGTATATTGTATTTGTTTCCTGCATTCATCTAGACTCAAGTTGGTAAATGTCATATACCATTGTGAATCTCCCCCAGTATTTTCTGTGGGTGTCTGTAACATGTAAGAGCACCTTTTAAGACTTCCTTTGGCGATCGTAAAACTAATTTTGTATAGTTTAAGCTCTTCTGCCTCTAAAGCAAATATCTGTGTAGTCAACCAGAATGGAAGGTATATGATGAGGAGGTTGCTATGTGATTAGCGCGCACGCATAACAAATGATTGCATGTGTAACTTGGCAAATCTGTATTTGTCTACACAAGAATTTCAGAGCTTAGTTATTTTTTGAGAATTGTCAAGATTCAGTGTAGGACAAATGCAATTCTCTCACATCCTGAGGTGCTTGGAACCGTTCTCAAAGAACTTTAGTTTCTGTATGTAGTGGTGTAATATGAATGTCGTCTCTTGTTAGAAGTCCGAATGTAACTTCTGTTGGCAACTTAAACAGATGGTTTGGGTTTGTTCCTGCAAGCACTAAGGTTTCTGGTTCCTTGTATGTTGTGCCTATAGGTCTAGAAATCTGTCCCACTGAACTGCTGTTGATTTGCAGTTGCTGTAATGCTATGCTGTAGATCATAGTGGTCTTTGTTGCCTTACTGGTTTTAGGAGTGCCAGTAAATGAAAGCACTCAACTATTTTAAGTCTCTGCGCCCCCCCCCCCCCCCTTGTAAAACCATGGATCCGCCACTGCATATTGTAGTGCTAGCAAGCTCTACTTGGAAAACAGTGATCTTTTTTCATGGTGTTCTTTTCTTTCTGTATTAAAATGTTTCTATGGCTGTTAGTTTTTTATGGGGTGGATAATCATTTTTCCACAGCACCAGTAACGTTTTATTGTATTTCATTTAGTAACAAGATTGTTTATTATCCAAAACCTGCTGTTGGTTTTCATAATGACATTTTGATAAGCAAGTCCACATGTTGCCATTTCAGAAACTTATGGTGGTATTAATATTAATAAGCACAGCACTGCAAGTGACAGTGCACAAAAAGGCCATGTTGAAATTCTGTTTCATGTGCAAGCCACGCTGCTCTGGATCTTATTAGCAGTGCGCATGACGTGTCCTGTCATCCTAAGCAAGGAAGTAGTACAAATTCCTACAAGGCCACATACAGGCATAGACTCCTCCACCCCCCTTCTCCACACAGACACACACACAAATTTACACAGACATATGTGCGCACATACCCCTCTCAAGAGACACAAAAACGCACAGGCACACTTCATGTGAGCTTGCTTGAGAAACAGTCAACACACAAAGTGTTGGAGAGTCAAAGAGCATTTTAATTATACTCCCAAACGTCTTCTCTAGAGAGACCACTTTCATTTTTGGTAACTGGGTAGAATTATTTTGCTGTTTGCAATTGGAGGTTGCTGTGCTTTGATAGCGAGCACTCTCCTTTTGATTGGCCATTAAGTCTCTGGGTCAGTATGATGGTGCAGTAGTTTGGTACATTCTGGCTCAGCGGTGGATGGGTTTGCAGACTTTCACAGCACTGCTTGGAGTTCCCCGTACCTCTGTAGGGAATTGCAGTTGTGTCGGTACTACTACATCCATGGGGATGTGAAACTGAGCCTTATTGGGGAGCTGTACTACCAAAAACCATCGGATTCCACTTGTATTGCTCTGCATGCATATGTGTGTGTGTGTGTGTGTGTGTGTGTGTATGTGTGTGTGTGTGTGTGTATATATATATATATATATATATATATATGTGTGTAATGTGTGTGTGTGTGTGTGTGTATATATATATATATATATATATATATATATATATATATATATATATATATATATATGTATATATATATGTGTATATACATATATATATATATATATATATGTGTGTGTATATATATATATATATATATATATATATATATATATATATATATATATATGTATATATATACACACACACACACACACACACACACACATATATATATATATATATATATATATATATATATAGTGTGTGTATATATACATATATGTATGTATGTGTATGTATGTATATTTCAGTTGAATTGTACAGGTTCTAGGTCACATTAAAGGTGGGAAAAGTTTTGAAATTATTTATTCTGATCTCATTTTTTTTATATCACAAAAACCTGGCATTTTAGGGGTGTGTACAATTTGTTTTATATCCACTGTATATACCATAATCTTGAGACCCCTACCCAATGCCCTAAGTGATGACTCTCCCATGAGAGTCGTCAGATATTCTTCACACTTCGCTAAGCTCCACAGATACATAACCTCCCACAAGCTTTCCTCCTCCTGCCGAAGACGTTCAAAGACCATCTCTCCAGAATAAATTGGTCACATCTAACCTTTCTCCCCTTTGATGAAGCTGTCTATTCTTTCAACTCTTCCTTTTTAAACATAATCTCTCTTGCTCCTCTCTGCACAGTCAGGAGGAAATCTAATGCATCTCCATGGCTAACGAATCCTACCCGTAGCCTAATGAACAGAGACAGGATGTGGAAATTGTAGATAAAAAACAAGCTCCCCACTCAACTACAAAAATACAAAGAACTCAGAAACCGGGCCAAAAAGCATATCTATAAAGTCAAAAGGGGCTTTTATACCAACCTCCCCAAAGGTGAGACCCCAAAAAATTCTGGAACTTTTAAAAACACATATTGCATCCATGAAACTCTTCCTGTCCAAACCCCTGCCCTAATAACACGCCTGAAGAAACAGCTGACTTATTCAACACCCACTTTTATTGAATTTATATCTAAAATTATTAACTCCCCTCCTCTAATGATGGTAACAACTTCTCCAATTCTACTTCTTCACCCTATTCCCCCGACTCTCTCACCCTTAAAACTGTACCTACCACCTATATAAGATCTTGACTCTCCAAACTTAAACCCTGTTCTCCTTCTGCTGACAGTCTACCCCCTTATTTCCTGCAGATTGCAGCAGAATCTCTCGCTTTCCCTGTATCTATCTTAATCGCTCCATCTCTGAATCTTATGTCCCCTCCTCATGAAAATAATTTTATACTTTACCTATACATAAATGTGAAAACTCCACTGACAACCGTAACTTCAGACCAATTGCAATACTGTCTCCTGTCTAAAATTATTGGAAACATTTATCCACAAATAAGTTATGCAATACCTACTTCAGGATAACCTACACACACCTACTCCTACACACACCTACTCAACATGGCTTTCATCCTAAACATAGTACAACAGCACCAATATCCTTCATAAATATTATCTCTCCTGATTGTGATAACAATAAACTAGTCTCCTGCCTTTTCCCGGACCTCTCAAAGGCCTTTGATAGAAGAAACCGTCTCCCATCCTCTCCTTCTGTCTAAACTAATGCACCTAAATTTCTCTTCTATTACCTGGTTTTCTAGCAATCTCTCTGATCATTTGCAGTCTGTCAAATGGCTCTATCCCCTCCCAGTAAAAAATGCGAATCCCCCAAGGATCTATTCTTGGCCCACTACTTTTTAATATTTTCACTAACTCATTATATACCTCTTGTCTCCAGCCATCCCTTATTCAATATGCAGATGACTCTGCAGTTATCACCATCTCAGACACTCCCTCCGACCTCTACTGTGCTCCCCAAGCATCCTTTAACTCTGTGCTGTCACACAACAAACTAATTCTCAACCCAAAGAAAACTAAACTTACTCTTTCTCCCCAAAAACCTCAATCTCAAAACAACTTTTACTATACTGCACCTCAATAACACATATATCACTGTTGAATCCAACACAAAACTATTAGGAGTAACAATTGATGACCGGCTAAAGTTTGATTTACATTTGCTTAACTGTATTAAAAAGACACACCAAAAACTTGGACTCCTTTACCGCAACAAAAGGTTCTTAACAAACAATGCAAAAATAACCCCCTCTCATGTATATCTTCTTCCTACCCTAAAGTATAGCTGTCACATTTTCACTAATCTAAACTCCTCACTCTTGACTAAACTCGAATCAACCTACAACAAGGTAGCTAGATCCGCTGCACGCCATACTTATAAGGCTCACCACTGTCTCTCTCTAAAACATTTAGACTGGTTAGAATTACCATACCATCTCCTCTTCTGTCAACTACAGGTAATTCACTCTGTTATATACCAACACTCATTCTGCCCTAGCCTTACTCTTTTTTTATAATCTCTAAATATTCCCCAACTAGGTCTCTGCAGCTCAGATCAAAACCTCCTACAAATATATAAACCCAAGACCAAAATTGGTTGCAACCTCTACAGCTTCAATCCTGCCTTATCCTGGAACAAGCTCCCGTTAGAAATTAGATCCCTCAAAACCCCCCAAAAATTCAAAACAGCCACTAGAGAATACCTAAAAAAAAAAAAAAAAATCATTGGACTTGTTTCATAGTTTAGTACTAGGCTATCTGCCCTGGGGCATTTGTAAGCCTAGCCCTAGTGATGTGGCTTTCGCCACCCCATGTAGTGGTACTAAAGTGTACAGAATAAATTTAGAATACTGTGCCTTTGTCTAGTAGTGACACATTGAAGACCCCTTACTTATTAAAATTAGTTTACTGTGCCTCTGTCTAGTAGTGACACAGGGATGACCCCCGGGGTAAACCTACGATCTCCCATCCACTCGTCAAGATTTCTCTTGAAGAGAGTCAGTGAGGGACTCTGCCTAACATGAACTGGGATTCTGTTCCAGAGTGTGGGAAGCCTCTGAGTTATGAATCTGTCCCTCCAGCATGTTCTCTTCATATTTGTGCTGAGGTTTAAGTCTTTAGCTCTCGTGGTTCTAATGGATTTGGATTTTTTGAGGTGGAGCATGTCCATCAATTCCTGGTTGGACATGGCCTTGTACGTCAGGCACAGATCACCTCTGAGCAGGCGGTATGCTACTGAATAGAGCTGGAGTTTCTTTAGCCTGGCAGCATATGACATATGTTGGAGACCCTTGATCCTCTTGGTGAGGTACTTCTGGGGTCTCTCCAGCAAGGGCCGGCTGAGGTACATACCAAATGGGGCATTGTACTCAATCATGGGCCTGATAAGGGAGGAGTATAGGGGTACAGTGACCTCCTTTGATCTGGATGTGAACCCCTTCATGATAAGGTGGGCAAGGTAGAAAGTCTTTCTAACCACTTTGGCAACGTGGGTGTCAAATGAGAGGTCACTATCGACTTGGGTCCCCAGGTCTCTGATTACTTTTTCCGTACTCAGTGGGTTACTGTCTATGTGATAATTTGTGGGTACTTTGTTTTTCCCAAAGGGGATGACTATACATTTCTTGGCATTCAGTTTAAGGCCATGATTCCGGCACCAGTTGTCCGTTTCGGTGAGGCCTTTCTGTAGGATGTATGTGTCAGCTGGTGTATCGACTATGGCGCCTAGTTTGCAATCATCTGCGAACTTTGTCAGCCACAACACTCCCATGTTTGCTTTCACATCTGAGAAGTAAATGCCGAACAAGGGGGTCCCAGGACAGAGCCCTGTGGGACACCACTTGTGACTGGCTTTGAGTCTGACATGGCTCCCGCAATTTTGACTTTATGGGTTCTATTCTTTAGCCAGTTTGCAACCCATCTTGTGACATATGAATTTACATTTAAGCTGTTTAGTTTGTCTGATGCCTGAGTTGGGGTATTGTGTCGAAGGCTTTAGCCAAGTCCAGGTAGGCTGTATGGACTGCTTTGCCCTCATCAATGGCTGTAGTGACTGTTTCGAAAAAGTCAACCAGGTTCAAAAGGCAGGATCTGCCCTTTACAAAGCCGAACTGGGTGGGATCAAGTGTCTGTAGGTCCCCAATGTCGTTGTTTGAGTTCAATAATGATTCTTTCCATAGCTTTGCAGACCAGGCTGGTTAAGCTTATGGGGCGGTAGTTCCCAGGGTCTGTAGCAGAGCCTCCTTTGTGGAGTGGGACCACTGTTGCTGTACGCCAATGTTCAGGTACATATCCTGTAGTAAGGCTAAGGTTAAATAGCATTTTTATATGCGGGTTTAGCTCCTCTTGGAGTTCACTTATCACACAGCCGGGGATACCATCAGGTCCCATTGATGCTGTGTTTTTTTGCTTTGCTGAGGGCGGCTCTCACCTGGACATCTGAGATGACAGGGAGGTTACGTTCAGCTGGGATAATTATTTCTTCTTTTGGGAGTGAGGGAGGGGAGAAATTTGCACTGAACCTGTCTGCCAGAATGTTGGCAATATCTGTGGGTTCGGTAAATATTTTGTCGTTGTGTACCAACTCTGAGCATATCTGAGGGTTTCCGCCTAGGTTTCTAACATAACTGAAGAATGCCTTGTGGTTATCTTTAGTGTCCTTGGCGATTTTTCTCTCAAAGTTGGCCTTGGATGTTTTTATGCGAGAACGTAGCTTTCTACTAGTGCTGATCAGAGATGCCTTCCCTTTATGGGATTTTGCTCTGTCTTGCATTAGCTTCCTTCTTTTGTTATACAATTTGTTTATGGCTGGGGTCCACCAGACAGGATGCTTTCCCTTGGTGGAGAGGGTCTTGGTTTTATTTGGGATTGCACGATCCATGCATTCTTGGAGATGTCCGTAGAAAGCATTTGTGTAGGATTCAGCATTGTGGGATGTGGTTTCCATTGGCCCAGCGGGCTTAAATGATACCATCTCAGTCTTAAGAAGTGTAAAGTCGGCTTTGGAGAAGTTTTTCACCGTAGTCTTTTGTGCTGGGGGTGGAGGTGGAATATGTATATCCAGGGTGATTAGTTTGTGGTCAGATCTCACTAGTGAGGGGAATACTTCCGGTGTGGAGCATTTTGTCCCCATGTTTGTGATGATCAGGTCTAGTATATTATCCCCCCTTGTGGGAGAGATGACTAGCTGTTCCATGGCATTTGAGTTTATGAATTCCAGGAACCTTTGGGCTAGGGTGTTAGGGCAAGAATAGTGCACCCAGTCTATGGTAGGGTAGTTGAAGTCTCCCAATATGATGGTATTTGGTGAGACATTCATATCTTCCAATGTCTTCAGGAAGGCTGAATGGGGTTCTTGAGATTGGGAGGGTGGTCTGTAACATGCAACCAGTTGTATAGCAGTCTTGCCTGCGGTTATTTGCACCTGGATGGTCTCCGATGCTTCATGAGTTGCCACTAACCTGGAGGTGTGGGTATCCTTGATGAATATGGACACTCCCCCTCCCTTTGTGGTTCGGCCCGGGTTTTGGGGCTGAAAAGCATGATACGAGGTAAAGCCTGGTAGCGCTGGGGTGCTCTCAGGAGCCTTGAACCAGGTTTCAGTTACTGCGCAGACATCAATGTTCTCCATAATGAGGAGTGCTTCGAGAGCTTGCATCTTGAGATTTAGACTTCTGGCGTTGAGCTGCATTACCCTTAATTTTTTTCCATTTTTGTTTTCTAGGGAGGTGGGTTCGTCTTTTGAGCCTTGCCTAAAAAAGGCACTATGTGGGTGGCAAGAGCCTTAGCCAATATCCGGAAGCCCAGTGGTGACAGGTGCAAGCCGTCCCTCCTTGCAAAGCAGCGTGGCTTGTCCAGCATGTCATCCCAAGCAGACAGACATTGGATCCCCCTAGAATGACACCAGTAATTGAGCCAATTATTAAAGCTGATCATCTTCTCTTTGTATTGTGGCATCATTCTTGGTGAGGGCAAGATGCTGGTCAGGGTCATACCAGCCTGGGCTACATAATCAGAGAGCTCCTGTGTGTCTCTTTTCATGTAGTCCAGGGAGGTACGTCTCAGGTCATTCACGCCGGCATGGACAATGACCGAGTCATATTTGTACGTGCTTTTGAGTGACCTGAGTGCGTGTGTTATATGGCGGATCCTATCCCCCGATAGGCAGCTTACCGTTACCCTCTCCTTGTTCAGCCTGGTAAGTGGATTGTCAGTGTGTCTGACTATAGAGTCACCTATCACTAGTGTATCAGGCATAGTGTTTGGCCTTAAGGGCTGTGATTTATTGACACACCGATTTATTGAAGTATGTGTTATGTTTTGAGGTGGTGGATTTTTGGGTGTCTGCTTTGGGAGCCTCTGTTGTTTTAAGTTTTTTATTAGAGCCTCCAAGTATGTCTTTGTGTTATGTGTTTGATTTGCAGTTGGGGTAGGTCTATGTGTGACTGGGTTTGTTGTGTGTGTGGTTACCTTCTCCTCCTGTCTGGTCTTGCCAGTCCTGAGTTGAGAGAGTACAGCCTCCAATTTGGCTATATAGTTGCATCTCTCGCATGTATTTGTGTTTGTTGAGAGGAGGAGGGTGTTGTCTGTGTACATGAGACAATTATAGCATTGTCTCAAGATTCCCAGATTAACCAGCTGAACAGGAGAAGATGCTAGTAATCTACCACTCGACGTGCTAGAATATTATAAGAGAGTGCTGTGCCTTTAAGGGAAGTGGGTATTCACAGGGGTGGTAGGTGGATGTAGTGCTACTTTAGTTTGAGAGTGCTTACTTAGAGAAGTTTTGAGAACAAGTGCTGGGCTTATAGTATAACGAGTAGACTGGTTATTCTAAGAGCAGAGCTTTCCAAGGAAAAATTTGAAGAGCAGACTTGGAGCCAGAAAAAGTTTAACCGGCGCTGCGCTATGCGCACAATTGCGCAAAGCCGCGCAAATGCGGATTTTAAACGGGGAACTTCAAAAGAGCTAGAAATGGTCCAAAACAACCAATTACTACAGCTCTTGTGCTGAGGTCACTCCTTCAGGGACAGATAGGCTGCTCAAGGCTCCCCACTCCCACTGGTGAGCAAAGAAACTTCCTTCTATCCAAGTAAGGTAATGGACAACACAGGAACTACACCACAGCCCACTGTACCCATCCTCCTTAACCACTTTCCTTTTCATCTAATACTCTTATTACCTCCTCCCATCTCACTAATTCATTTCTTCCTGCATACTCACTAGTCGCCTTTCTTTGTGCATTTTATCTAAACTTCAGTCTTTATCAGCCTTTAACCTCTACTGTTGGGCATCACTCTGCCTCTCAACTCCTCATTCTTTTTTCTTTCTTCTCTACAGAATCAAAATATGCCAGAACGACGACAAACCAGTTTTGTAACATTGCTACTTATCAATAATGTACTGTTCTTTGTACTGGAATTATGTTTGCTCTTGTTACTGCATCCATACCAACTACTTGTTAAAATCTAAACTCCCATTGTGCATATTCATTGTATAATTATGATTAATTATTCTGCTTTTTTTATAAATATTTACTGTATGATTATGATTGCTGCTACTTTTTTTAAAAATTGTATTTCACTGTGGAGCTTTTCTCCCCAGGTCTCTGCTGAAAACAGGCCACTTAGCTCAGTCAGACTAACATTGTAAACAAATGTAAAATAAAATAAATAAATATATGAAGTACTAGTGCCTCTCTATCATGCTACGGTTTTATCATGTTGGCACATGAGAGTTTGTGTTTCTGTCTTCTACTTGGCAACACACCACATAATTTATGTATTTACATCTGTTTACCGCGGTAGTGCACTGATCAATACTGACCAATTTCAGCATCGGAAATACAAAATGGCAGATATTTAAGCAATAACAAAATAGTTCAGACTAGCTACATAGAAAAATTGTATATGTTCATTCCAGTAAGTAAACAGAGAGTATCATACAATATATACATTAGTTTGTAATTAACATTGGTTATCTTTTTCACAGCAGTGTAAAGATGTTTACATGCTGCCCCTTCGCACCGATGTAATGATGTTCACATGCTGCCCATCGTGTACTCTGTTGAATAAGAATGAACATTATTATCTTTTGTCAGACTGCATGCTGTCAGGTTCTTGCTGCCCTGTCATACCAATGTTTGTGCTATGTGTTCTTTTCCAAAACCCATGAGCTTTTAAGTTGGTCGTGAACTTCAGCACATATTCCACAGCAGAATCCTTGGGGGAATCGCATTCACCCTCATACTCATCATAAATTAAATTGGGGCTCCCCGTATACTGTGATCAAGTAGAAGAGGGTGAAATGCCTGTGGATTCTTGGCGAGTCTCTCTCTATGCAAAGAGAAGATGGGGTAGCTACTTGTTTCACTCCTGCTTAAAGTGTTCTGTGAATTCTGTCAGCCTAGTCTTGAGAGAAGAGTTAAACCTATTCACCAAGGCATTTGTTTATAGATGGTAGAGTTATTTAACTGCTTTACCCCACTGTGCTTCTACAGACAAGTCAGCTGGTGTGACACAAAGGTAGCCCTTTTGTCAGTATTTCACGGGGAAAATCCACCCTGCTGAGCATCTCTAATAGAGCATTTGCAGCTCTTCTGTCTCAGTAGGTGGTGAATTCACCACTTTAGGGTACCTACAATCATAGTGTACCCCCGACCAAGACGTACCTATTACCTGTGATGCTTGGGGTAGTAAGACCCCACAAAATGTTCATAGCTACCCCATGAAATGGTTCCTCAATAACAGACAGCTGGAGCAAAGCAGTCTTAACTTTGTTTCTAGCCTTGATAACATGCCTTGCTTTACTATCTGGCAGTTGGCACAGAAGTTAAGATTGCGATCAGTAATTCCTGTAGTGCAAGGTTTGATTCCCTCATCTCTCATTTGCCTACTGTGTGACCTTGAGCAAGTCATTTAATCGGATATTGCTCCTGGGGTTATGCCTGTAGTGGGCCTATCCGATTAACAAACAGGATTATTTTTTTTTTATCTTGTCTTTTTTTTTTGCATTGCATTGCATTACCTGATCAGTAGAAATGTTATGCCCAGATGGTCTGAAAAAAGGAGGGTATGGACTGTAGCCAGAAGTCCATCAAGGTAGGCCACTGGGATTTTAAACTGTTATATCTATTCTCCATGTAGCTTTCCTACAGGAAGCCATTCTTTGTATAGTAACCATCTGTTTTGTACATAGACATTCCCTACCCTTAAGGATCTGAAGTCTCGACTACCTTCCTAAGGGGTCTAGAAGGTGCAGTGAGATCTGTGCCTCTTTGTGATCCTCTCAATTCCCCTTTTGGTGGAAATCGGGCATTTTTTATTGTCTGTGATTTTAGATGTTTATGTACATCTACTAGTCATCTGCTTCTCTTTTATGTAACCCTTTCCAGAGGAAGTCCAGTACCTTTAACAGCTCAACTGTGGCTTAGATTCAGGCTTGTTTTTGGTGTTTAGCTCTTTGAAGTTACCACATTACCAACCTGTAATGTTAATTTGTGCACAATTACTGATTTCCCCCATCACTTTTGTCCATGCGATTGTATCAGTGGCTGACAATGTACTTGCATGTACACAAAGTACACTGTCATCACAGTTATTGCCTGTTAAAATATCTGCTGGGTATTTTCAAACATGGTGCTGCGGTAGCGTTGTCGCCTCACATCAAGACGTTGTCCCGTTAGATTCTCAGCTAGAGCGTCTACTGTGGAGACATGCTTGAATGGGCGTATCTTTGTTGAAGGTTGTGCGTTGGGGCCGGCAACTCGGCACGTAAAAATCAACTGCCAGTCATTAGCGGACCGGAGTTCCGCTGTGGCGACCCCTAACCGGGAAAAGCCAAAGGACACAACAACATTTTCAAACATTATCCCTCTTGTCACACTTCTCCCTTCATTGTCCAACTGAATTCTGGCCAGTGGTTCATGAAGAGATTTCCATCCCTTGGCTGTAGCTGGAGTGGACTGACTGGACAAGTAATGCCCTAACAACTGCTGGCATCACATTAGTTGTGTCTGATGTTGGCTTCGCAATACTTATGTCTGCAGTATCCCTCTTAGCAGTAGCGTATTTACCTTCTATCCGAGTAGTGTACAAGCCTTTGTGGTAATATGAAGTAGGGTCAGTTTCAGGATGACCAATTACTGTGCTGTAATGCTTCCTCTGTTAGCTCACTTGTGTCTTTTCTCCACAATCCGTTTTTTCTGGACCCT
Source organism: Protopterus annectens (assembly GCF_019279795.1). Classification (NCBI taxonomy): domain Eukaryota; kingdom Metazoa; phylum Chordata; order Ceratodontiformes; family Protopteridae; genus Protopterus; species Protopterus annectens. The sequence continues at coordinate 135,903,053 of NC_056739.1, forward strand.
TGGACAATATATACCCCACTTGGATACACTGGAAACATTCAGCCTCAAGTCCCTGGTATGTACTAGAACTAGTGTTTTCCTGTTTACTGGTAGAACCAGCTGAGAAGGTTTAAACTACCTCCATGGGTTCGCATTCATCCAAGCATAATGCTGGGTAAACCCCTTTTGGCAATTGTGCCCTGCTAGTCAGATAGAGGTCCCCACTTTTTGCCAATTTCTTCAGCAGTTTCACACTACAGAGTTGTTAACCAGATTCTCAAATCTATGAGGTAAAGTACTGAATGCAGTTTTCCTTATAAGATGTCTCAATATTTCAAAAGAATTAACCTAACATCCACTCACTCATTTACTAAATTAAGTGGTTTGTTCTGCAATGAAATCTGCAACACTGTCTTCTGGTAATCTCGTATGTTCTTTACTCTTTTTCCTGAAAGTTTATGGAGTAAGTTTAAAACCCTCAAAACATTTTTAAATTTTAAATAATCTATACAATTATCTTCAGTGGGTAGCCATGGTGGTGCAGCGGTTACCATTGCAGCCTCACAGCAAGAGGTTCTCCGGTTTGATCCTCGGCCGGGATGCCTTCTCTGCAGAGTCTGCATGTCCTCCCTGTGGTCACGTGGGTTTCCTCTGATTGCTCCGGTTTCCTCCCACATCCCAAAGACTTGCTGTAGGTGGATAGGACACACTAAATTGGCCCTAGGTGTGTGTGTGTGTGTGTGTGTGTGTGTGTGTGTGTGTGTGTGTGTTTGCACCTTCTGTGGAAGGTTGGGTGCTGGGCTGGCAACTCGACACTGTAAAACTCCACTGCCAATCATGAGTGGACAGGTGATCCACTGTGGCAACCCCTAACTGGGAAAAGCCGAAAGAAGAAGATACAATTATCTTCAACATTTTACTTAAACCATGCACAGCTTTGCCTGAAGGCATATGGGCTATAACAATCACCTGTTACCCTTGGGCGATTTGGTGCTAATTGGCATATGTTTGTGTGTCCTAGTAAATACACTGAGTTTAGTACTACCTTGGCACCTAGGGCTGGGTTTTTACCACCAATAGTCATATTTCTTTCTCAGAAAGTAATCATTTCACTTTCATTTTGGCGCTTCTGCTGTTTCTTTTTATTCCTTCTGCCTCTCTTGCACTTGAGACTTTCTTTCTGTCAGTTGCCTTAAGGTATTTTGTTTCCAGCTCCAGATCCACTTTCAGTTCAGGCTGCATTCTGAGGGCATGTGGGGATGGACCATGTAGTTGTGCTGCATGCAGTGTTCTTCCAGGTATTACCGGGATTCTCCATGTTCAGTGGACTGAGTCTTAGCTGTACCAATGGCAACTATCATCTCGTCTTAAGTCTTACTGGCAGGTTTGATTCTTTTCAGTTGTATGCCGTAATCAACTGTAGTTGTGACACTGACATTTTTAAATACATCACAGTCCTTATTTTGTCTTTCTTTACTCTGTTTAAAAAGTAAAGTATCTGTTATGCAATGCATACTGCTGTATATTCACTTTGTGGCTACAGGGATACAAGCGATATTTGAAGACCTAACTGTTGCTCAGGCTGTACAAGTTCCAGTCACAGTATCCGCACTGCTGCAAACTAGTTTATATGGCAATGCAGCTTTTAAATCCACACTGCTGACAGCAGTTTAGCTGGGATGAGGTGGACAGGGGCTGTTGGCTTGTGATCCATATCTCTGCTGAGGAGATTGACAATAAATGTGTATGGTAAATGTGCAGTGCTGCCTGAGGTATCACATTCAAATACGCTTTACCCTTGCTAGGTCCGGAGCTGAATTATAATCAGAGTTTCCAACATCTCATCCACCTTACTCCCAACCCAGAACACCCCAGTACGGTCTTGCCAGTAGTAATTGAAACTTGTCCAGGATTATTTGTGTGTATGTATAGTATAATTACACACATGCACACACACACTTCTATGAAGGGTTAACGATATCTTTCCAAAACCATCACCCCCCCCCCCCGAGTTTATACTAATACTTCCATTGACAATATTACTATAGCACACCAAGAACACAATTATTTTTTACCATTAAACAAGCTAAATAGTGGATGCGAGCAGTAACTGTCCAAAAGGGGGGAAGCCAACAGTTGAGTTTACACTAGCTTAACACATCTACTCTTAAGATAATAAACAAACCATTGGCCAGAAGCATTTAAGATGAACGATACAGTTCTCTCCTTGAAGGAAATAAAATCTTCTCCAAAGCCAACTTCATGCTACTCAAGTCAGAAGTTACAAACTTCATGACACCCGTGCAGACGGGAGCTGATAGTTCAACTACTGAGTCCTACACTAAGGCACTGTACGAGTACATCCACTCTTGCATGAATCATGCCATCTCAAATAGAACTAAGATGCACTCCTCCAAAAAAAGGAAGCCAATCTGGTGGTCCCATGCCATAAACAAACTTTACAACAAAAGGAAGAAGCTGTTGCAGAAAAGAGAAAAATCCCAGGATGCAAAAAACTCCCTTACCAGCCTCGGTAAGAAGCTGAGATCCTTCATAAAATCCTCCAAAGCTAGTTACGAAAATAAAATTGCCAAAGATTCCAAAGACAACCACAAGACATTCTATAACTGTCAAGAATCTAAATGGCAATGGTCAGATCTGCTCTGAGCTACAACAGAATAGCATTAAATATACTGATCCGAAGGATATTGCCAATATCCTGGCAGATCGATTCAGTGCCAACTTCACCCCCCCTCTCACCCCCTAAATGGCCCATCTCAATACTGGAAGATTGCCAAATTCTGGTAATAACAGCCTCATAGGTAAAAAAACACCGTCTCCAAAGCTAAGAATACATAATCCATGGGACCAGTGACAATCCCGGGCTGTGTACTGCATAAACTACAAAATGAACTGGCACCTCACCTAAGTGTCATGTTTAATCATACCCTCACCTCAGGTTTCATGCCCACTGAGTGGCGCACAGCTACAGTTATCCCACTCCACAAGGGGGATCTACCTTGGATCCCAGGAACTACCACCCCATCAGTCTGACGAGCCTGATCTGCAAGGCCATGGAACTTATAAACAGACAATGGCAACCTTCAAACAATGGACCCCACCCAGTTTGGGTTCGTGAAGGGCCGATCTTCTCTCCTGAACCTGAATGACTTCTTCGAATCAGTCTCCAGAGCCGTGGACGACGGTAAGGCAGTCCACACAGCCTATCTGGACCTTGCCAAGGCCTTTGATACCATCCCCCACTCTGGAATCATAGAGAAGCTTACTAAGCTGGACATTAATCCCTGTGTCACTCGGGTTGCCAACTGGCTTACTGACAGAACCCACACTGTAAAAGTAGCTGATTCCAAATCCAGCTCCAGACAAGTGGCAAGTGCAGTACCTCAGGGTTCAGTCCTGGGACCTCTCTTGTTTGGCATCTACTTCTCTGAAGTACAGGCCAACACTAAGGGACTGTGGCTAACAAAGTTCACAGATGTCTGCAAACTGGGAGTCATTATTGAATCCCAAATGATGCGGATACTCTACAAAAGGATATTACAGAAACAGATGCTTGGTGCCAGAGCCATGGGCTCAAGTTCAATGCCAAGAAATCTATAGTTGTCCCCTTTGGGGAAAAAAACATGTACCCGTGAATTACCACATAGGTGACGGTACACTAAACACCGAAAGTGTGATAAGGGACTTAGGGACACAGGTGGACAGTGGTCACGCCTTCAGTAACCACATCGCCACAACAGTCAGGAAATCCTATGTGGCACACCTCATCACTAAGGGCTTTTCATCCAGAGAAAAGGAGGTCATTGTCCCACTGTACTCATCCCTCATTAGACCCATTGTAGAATACAATGCCCCATTTGGTATGTACCTCTCAAGACATCTGCAACAACTGGAAAGGCCACAGAAATAGCTCACTAAAAGATTCACAGGCCTAAAGCAGATGCCCTATGCTGACCTCCTTAAACTCCAGCTATACTCTGTTGCATATAGTCTATTTCAAGGCGATCTCTGCTTAACATACAAGGCCATGTCAAACCCAGAGCTGTTGGACATGTTGCACTTAAAGAAATCCCAATCCCTTGGAGCCACATGCTCCAGGGATCTAAACCTTGTCATCACAATAAACAAAACATGCTGGAAGGATAGGTTTCTGACCCAGAGACTCCCCAGACTCTGGAATAGACTGCCCATACATGTCAAGCAGAGCGCCTCTTTGGCCCTCTTCAAAAGGAACCTTGATGATTGGATGGGAGAAAGGAAATTCACGTCAGTCGCCCTGCTAGACAGGGGTGCAGGGAAGTAAATAGTGTTGGAAGAAATAGCCAGGGAATTGTTATGGCTAGCTTGTATAGGCCCTAGGGCCAATAGCCTAGTACCAACCTATTAAGGCAGTGAACCTGATAAAATGAAATATACAGGTAGCAGTACAGTTTCTTCTGAAAACCATGAATGTTTTATTCTGTAAGTGCTTATCTGGACGTGTTGTATTGTTGTTTACCATTTAATCAAATCTGACTCTTCATGACCTCAAGGAATTTAGCAAATGAGGCCTGTTAACAGCTCAATCATTGCAACTGTATTTTCATTACTTCAGTAATGCTTTTTATCCATCTTAACCTCAGCTACTCCTTTATTTTTCTTTTGTCTTCAGTTCTCCAAACATCAGTGTTTTTTTTTTCTAGTGAATCCTGTTTTTCAATTACTTGGTCAGAGTTTTAGGTTTTAATCTGAGTTTGTTCACTTAAGCACAGAGTATTATTTTCTTCTTCCCAGTGAATTCTCAAACACATTCTCCCAACACCACAGTTCAGAATCAACAATTTTCCAGTGCTAAACCTCAAGTTATGTTATTACTGGGAAAATCTTCGCTTTGGCTATACAGACCTTTCTTGATGTGATATCATTATTTGAAATCTTATCCAGATTTGCCATTGCTTTCCTCCTAAAAGCAAGTGTCATAACTTTATGGTTGCAGTCACCATCCACAGAGAAGTTTGAGCACAGAAATAGCATTTTCACTTGCCTCTACTACTTCCCCAAGTGTCTGCAGAAACTGGTAGAGCGAAGTAACATGTCGAGCAGCAAACCAGCTTTAGTGATTTTTGCTTTCACATTCATCAGTACGTTTTTTCGTTCCCCATTTTCATCCATCAGCATGGTATCCTCAGCCTGTCTGAGGCTGTTTTTTGTTCTCTGTTTTCATGCATCAGCATGGTATCATCAGCCTGTCTGAGGTTGTTTATTCGTTCTCTGTTTTCATCCATCAGCATGGTATCATCAGCCTGTCTGAGGTTGTTTATTCGTTCTCTGTTTTCATCCATCAGCATGGTATCATCAGCCTGCCTGAAGTTGTTTTTTCGTTCTCTGTTTTCATCCATCAGCATGGTATCCTCAGCCTGTCTGAGGCTGTTTTTTTCGTTCTCTGTTTTCATCCATCAGCATGATATCATCAGCCTGTCTGAGGTTGTTTATTCGTTCTCTGTTTTCATCCATCAGCATGGTATCATCAGCCTGCCTGAAGTTGTTTTTTCGTTCTCTGTTTTCATGTATCAGCATGGTATCATCAGCCTGTCTGAGGTTGTTTATTCGTTCTCTGTTTTCATGTATCAGCATGGTATCCTCAGCCTGTCTGAGGCTGTTTTTTTCGTTCTCTGTTTTCATCCATCAGCATGATATCATCAGCCTGTCTGAGGTTGTTTATTCGTTCTCTGTTTTCATCCATCAGCATGGTATCATCAGCCTGTCTGAGGTTGTTTATTCGTTCTCTGTTTTCATCCATCAGCATGATATCATCAGCCTGTCTGAGGTTGTTTATTCGTTCTCTGTTTTCATCCATCAGCATGGTATCATCAGCCTGTCTGAGGTTGTTTATTCGTTCTCTGTTTTCATCCATCAGCATGATATCATCAGCCTGTCTGAGGTTGTTTATTCGTTCTCTGTTTTCATCCATCAGCATGGTATCATCAGCCTGTCTGAGGTTGTTTATTCGTTCTCTGTTTTCATCCATCAGCATGGTATCCTCAGCCTGCCTGAGGTTGTTAATATTTCACCTGACAGTTCTGATGCCAGAATCTGATATACCTCATACAACAGTTTGTGTGACATATTAAGTGTATAAATGAACTAAGTAGGGTGATGATAGACAGCCTTGTTGCTGTCCTTTCTGTCTTGAATTACCCAAGTTATTTCCTATTTGGTTTTAACTTTTGCTTCTTGGTCTGCATAAAGGAAGCAAAAAAAGCTGGCCCGTTATACCCCATTTCTTTACAAACTTGCCTTAGTTTGCTATGGTCCATTCAGTGAAAGCTTTCAGAAAAGTTAATAAAACAGAAGTATTTTTCTGGAGGTCCCTTGCTTTCTGCATCATCCAGCAGATTTTGACAGATTGATCTCTGATGCCTCACCAGATGCATATCTAGCAGTTCTTGGTCCCCTGTCCTGCTGGAGTCTGCCTTGCAGGCTCTTGTACATTAGCTTACTAGCATGTAAAGCAAGTTGTTTGTCTTTTCGTCTTTTCCTGGTTAGGGGTCGCCACAGCGGAACTCCGGTCCGCTAATGATTGGCAGTCGATTTTTTTGGTGCAGAGTTGCCAGCCCGACGCCCAACCTTCAGCAAAGGCACACCCATTCACGCATGTCTTTCGGAGGCCACTCGACCATGGGGAGGACATGTAAACTCCACACAGAAGGCACTCCAGCCGAGAATCTAACAGGACAACCTCTTGCTATGAGGTAACAATGCTACCACTGTACCACCGCGAATCCTATACTGTTATGAATTAATTTTAGCATTCTAGCATTGCTGCTTTTTGGGTATTGGAATAAATATCCACCTTTTTCAATTTAATGACCGCTGTCACGTTTTCCATATTTGTTGGCTTTCTTCTGAGCAGCAGTGCAAGAGCATCATTTTACCAGATTGTAAACAGCTCGGCTGGAATTCCACCCCTTCCTGCACCCTTGTTTTATTAACTAAGTTTTCTAAGGGCCATTCAGCTTCCCTGTCCAGGATGTGCAGATCCACATCAGAAGTGCTACGGTCCTCCTAATATAGTACTTCTGTGTAGTCCTACTGCCACTTTTAAGTTTAGTCTTCTGCTAGGCTCTTCACATTTTTGTCATTTATTATACCCACTTTTACCTGAAAGCATCCCTTAATGCCACCAGTCATCTTGTAAGAAATAACTTCTTTTATCCAGTATCAGTCATTTTCTCCCAGTTCTTAACACCATTCATTTAAATGTGGTTCCTTGTTGATTCTAGCTATTTTCTAAAACTTTGCATTCAGTTAGACACATATATCTCCATTGTCCTCTGCCCTCCTTTCTTTGGCTTCTTTCTAACTCCTCCAAAGATGGACATTTTACCTTCGTATGTTTTTGTTCTGTTTGAAACATTTTCTGTCCCCTCCTGGACAGTATTGCAAACTTCTATCCATCGTTATTCAGGCACTATGTCCATCAAGTTCCTTAAATCTGCTCCTCGCCTCCACTACTGGTTCATGTGGAATATTGTTGCACTTACTTACTTGCCCTGGAGCATTTCTGTCACTTTATCACTGCCAGTAGAACAAACTTTACTTAATTTATGTCTTACTCTGACATGTAAGGCCAAATGACAGCTGTATAGCTTTACAGAAGTGGGACTTCATAAGCATGACAGGAACTAAAACCTGTTTATCTTTCTGCATCTGTTTGAGAGTCCTGTGCAGTATACCTTTGCTGTCTTAGGTTTGATTGTTAATTTTCCTCTCTCAACTGTCATGTACTTCGTACTGTTTTACTTGAACTCCTACTACCAATCTCTTGACATGAAGTAGCATTTCAAGTTGCGCCAAGTTTTAAGCACTGCAAATGTGTTCACATTCTAATAGCCAATTTCACTTTCATGTACTATAATCAGTAACCTCTGTTTTATTTATTCTTTTTATTGTTACTGGATTCATAAAGTTTACAACGCAGAGTCTTTCCATTGACCATAATCCGTTTGCCACTACCCACCCTTATGTGGCACCATGTTTACTCCAGGAGGCCACAGTAAGTCAGGCTCATTATGGGCACCCATCCAGTTATCAAGATTTGCTTGTTTTGTGTGTAAATGGAAGTTTATTCCAGAGGTGGGAAACACTGAGTAATCTGTTTCCCCAGAATGTTTGTGTTAAGGGAGGTTCAGGTTGTCTTTAATCCAAGTATTTGTGGAGCCATTTGTTTGGTGTAGGAGGTCATGGGGGGGCTGTGTCCTTAACAGGATGGAATGCTAGACAAAAGTCATAATGCAGGTGTGTATCATACCTCTCAACTACTTAGAGCAAGAAGTCTGGACAAAGCCACAAATAATGGGGTGCCAAATGTCCAAAAATAGGGACACTTTTTTAAATATTGCTCTTACAAACTTAGAAAGTTGATAGAATAACAGGTTAGCATGATTTTTCTTAAGGATATGAACTCTGAAAATCAAATATCTTCCATTATTTTCTGACTTCAGTCCTCAATGGTTTGCCAGTGTTTTGACAGAAAACTACAATTTTATGAGAAATGGACCAAAAAAATGAGTAAAAAATCTGGACATTCTTTGAAAATATGGACAGTTGAGAGCTATGGTGTTTATAACAGGCAGAGTATAACGGGAGAGTTTCAGATTAATTTGGAGGCCTTTTAATTAGGAACCTCTAGGGTCCTCCTAGCTGTGTGATATGTTTTGGTAGATGCATTCTAAATGACCCATTATATTTTGTAATTTGTCTGATTAGGACAGAGTATAGAGGAACGATAGTTCATTTGACTTGAATGAAATACTTTTTAGTTATTTATTGGATAGACAAAGATTTAATGATGTCTGTTGTTACTTTGTGATAAAAGGACAGGGAGTTGCCAACAAAAGTGCCAAAATCTGACAACCATATAATTCTGGGTTGGGATACAGTTCTCATTATAACTTGCTGTCAAGATTTGTTTGCCAAAGTTGGTAATATAACATGTCTTTGCACTGAGCTTAATTTTCTAATCTAGCATTGATTTGTATGATTTATCTCTCTTACAAGTAAATACCACCACCCAGCTTGCAATCATCAGCATAGTTAACCGTATGTTTGAATAAGTAGTTTGGAGATCTGAGAAGTTGATTCCAAACAGAAGGTGTGTCATTACTGAGCCCCGAGAACACTAGTCACGGTTTTGGCTTCTGAGGTAACTCTCACTACTTTAACTACATGAGTTCTACCTGTCTTGCAGTTTGCTGTCCATCTTACTTCATACAGGGCTACATTTAGGTGTTGCATATGTTTAGTGCATTTGTTTAGTAGATTATAACTAGGCATTTTGAGAATGACTACAAATGTTAAGTATTTATAGTTAAATGCCAACCGTGATGCATGTCACCGTCCTAATTATCCAGTCAGCTTGATGCAGTAAATTGTGTTACTTTACACACAGTTAATCTTAATTTTACTTAATGTATCCACAACAACAAAACTAGAGCGAGCAAACAATAAATGAATAAAATTAGTGCCATTGTAAAGCAGAACAGGTTAATTTCAAATAACATCACCTCAGAGTGCTCTTAATGCAAATATTGTCATTTAAACCAGGGCATTTAGTATGTAGCAATGTACTTGGGCTGTCATACTGTTGTCAAAATCACCTCCTCTGATGAAATCTCATTTGTAATTTGGACACAAAAGTGCCAAATTTATTGTGTGGTTGCTGTTTATTTGAGCATTTTTTTATAGTTACTGATATTAGGAACCTTATGGTTGTTGCTCATTTTTGGCTTTAAGCTTATTTACAATTCTAACTTGGGGAATCGTATCAAAGGTCTTAGCCATGGCCAGGTATGCTGTATGAACTGCATGGCTGCTCTGTACAGGGTCAATGACTTTCTTGAAGTTTCTAAGTTGAACAGACATGATCTTCCTTTGACATCCATATTAATACAAGTCTAGAGCAGTAAGATATATTGTATTGGAGCAAATGAAATCGGATGTAATGCATTCAATGGCTTTGAAAATTAGACTTGTTAGACTGATGGGTCTGATGTTTCTGGAATCTGTAGTGGGCCCCATTTATGGAGTGGCATAGTTTCACAGGCAGTGAAAAATAATTACATTTATAACACCTTGATAACAGGTTTTATATGCTTTACTGAAAGACGGCTGCAAGTTTTACTCAGTATGCCTTATCCATCCACCCACAACAATGTTTTTCCCCATTTTTGCACATGGGATTGGGGTGTCACTTCATCAGTGACAGTCCCTTAGAGCCAAGGTTTGCACTGCTGCGTGGCTAGTCCTGCTGCAGTTTCACTCAGCATGCCTTATCTCTTTGTTACAGCCTTTTTTGTAGCTTAATGACATTTCTGTACATTTTGTATTAATGATTCACTCTCTATACATTTTTGTATCTAGCCGTGGTCTTTGGTAAAATGTTTTTGTAGGATCATATCTGCTATCCTAGTTAACAAACTTAACTTGTATTTAAACAGCAGTATATCATTCACACAGGAGAGAGAAATTCGAGGAAAGAAGAATACTTCTACAGGAAAAACTGTCAGAAGCTTCAAATGAAAAATTGCATTCATTAATACAACAGATTTTTGAAAAACAATATATAGATCAAGAAACTTTGATTTGTTTGGAAAGCATCTGAGGAAGTGCAAAAATATAAACAGCAAAATCTAGATATTTTTGAAAAGTATAAAAAAGAAATATGGACATGGGAAATATTAAAACAAGAAGGATGCTTCATGCTCACCAAATGAGCTGTAAAAATCACTGCATACCAAGATTATATATATTCCTCATTCCGAAGGAGAGCTGGGCCTCCTTGAAATTGATTACATGTATAGATCTGGAATCGTGGGACTCCACACATGTCTGCTGACCTCACAAGACCCAAATGTAGTGAAAGTTTTGAAACATGAGCAGAATAACTCTGAGTTCTGTGCTTAACCTAGCAGAAGCATATCGGCGTCAAGCAGGAATGGAAATCAAACCAGAAGTAGATAAAAAATCAGGCAGCAACTGAATGTGCCAAAAAACAAAAGAAAGACTATAAGGTGAAGGACCAGATGAAAAGGCAAGAAATGTGGAAAACTCCGTAAATATAGTTGCAAGTATAGAAAACTTCTGGAAGAACCTCATGTTGATCAGGAACAAACGCATGAATGGTTAAGGAGAGGTGAATTCAAACCAAAGAAAGAAAGGTTAATATTGTGATAGTGGGTTACGTACACGCTAGTTTACAAAGTCCATTGAACATGTGGGAGAAACGGACAAATGTAGGTTTTGTAAAACTGAACTGGAAACAGTTACACACCTCATTGCAGGTTGTGACATACTAATGGCAGAAGGACTGCATACTGAAAGGCATAATAATGTGGCAAGACTGTTGCACTGGGGATTGTGTAAACATTATAGTACTGAAGTGGCTGAAAAACACTGGAAACATGAGCCACAAAGCATCATAGAATATGATGTCTGCATCACATGGGATCATCCATTATTAACAATTCAAAAGATAGAAGCTAGAAAACCGGATATAGTAGACCAAGTAAAGAAGACAAAAGCAGCATTGATCATGGAAATCTCCACACCCAGTGACTACAGTGTCCTGCGTACAGAGACACACAAAGACATAAAGTATCAGAATAGCAGAAACGAGAGCAGTGTGGAAGAAGGATACCCAGATAGTTCCAAAAGTAGTAGGAGCAATGGGTCTTAGAGTCTACAATCATATTTAGATATGCTACCAATGCACTTAAGTCTATACGAATTACAGGAGGAGTCATTACTGGGCACATGGCTGCTGCGAAGGGCACTGTTTTGGCTGGCATCAAAGAGTGAAACAATACTAATTCATGAACTTTAATCGTACTTTGACTTGGGAATGGGGTCCATTCCTGTCATGGTATTAGAAACCCAAAAGATTTGGAGAAATTAAAATGGGAGGTTGTACAGTAGTGTATCTGTTCTTGGCGCATATATTCTATGTAGGCGGAACAAAGCTTCATTTGAAGCATTCAACGTGGGATTTTGCCATTGGGAATCCATGATGTTTTGTCTGCAGTAGCTCATTGAAAGTACAGCTTTGGCATTGTGCATGGCAGATACTTAATATCACGATCAAACTGGGGGGGGGGGGGTGATCATTATATAGTAGAATCCATCTAAGTATTTTAACTGATATTCATTAAGTGGATGACTGAACTGAAAATGTAATGAAAAAAAATCTTCATATCATCATTCCAGGTCAGCCTACTGGATACACTGGTTTTGGTTCCAACTGCATGGCTGTGGTGGTAGAAGAGTGGAAGTGGTGTGTGCTGAGAACCATAGGTATGCGATGTGTCGGAGGAGGAGATAATCTGCTGAGAGATTTACAGATGAAATGGGGAAGGCAGAGTCTGTATCTCCACATGTCAAATGGAATTTTGTGTGGGTATCCAGCACAGTCATGCATCCTTTTTTTGGCCCCTGTTCATACATACATACATACATACAATAATGCATAAATATAAACATTTCTGTTTTCAGTCTCTGATTTCTTCTGGAAAAGTTCATTTGACCACTCCTTGTTTTCATTCTGGCACCGATTCCCCACACCTGCCTCTCTCAGGGTCTGTAAACCCTTCTGACATGGTACTGTTCACCACAGGTGTCTGTACTGGGATCCTGCTCCTGTCTTGGGCATTTACTTTATGGTGTTAAAGCTCACTGTTCCAATTGTTGCCTCAGCTGATGTTGCATGTCTGAAGTGTTGGAATTGCAGGCTTTTTCAGTAAAGCACCCAGCCTAAAATTCCGTAGTGAAAGACTGGCGCATACCAGCCAGCTGAAAAATGGAACTGGTCTCCAGTATAGTGGCAGCTATCTGCCAGCAGACAAGTTGACCTTCATTTGTGTTATTTTGCTGCTATTTATCTGAATAAGCACTAACCCCTTTTCTGATTTCATACATAAGTACTCTGATCACCATGAAGGGCCTACGCTGCCTTTCCTACAGCATGCATGCTTTAATACACTTGCCAATTTGAAGGCTACCACAGATGACTTCATATGACCAAGTCCAAATGACCTGGTAGATAGCAATGCAGTCCTTCACCTGTTCCTGGGAAAGATGCTGGTTTCATAGTGATTCAGATTGCCTCCCTTCCCTTAAAATGGGGGAGCAATGCCAACCATTATTTGTGTCTCTCTCCTTTTCTTCAGCACCCAGACTACTAGAATTCCAGTTGTTGGTCTCACACAGGCCCTTCAGTATTTTTTCTAACATTGTAAACCCATTTGTTGTTAATACAGGTCCCCCTATGCAGTGGGCAGTCCATTCCAAAAGGAAATTAATATTGTTCCGTTTACTCGACTGTAACACTGAAGTCTTTCTCGAGTGTCATTTGTTGTAAAATCCCAAATTTATTTGGCAATGCAAAGAGTTTGAGGGCTATGTATATGGGAGACTGGCTAACCCTTCAAAAGCCACATAACAGGTTAACTGGGAGTCCGTTGCTAGGCTTTTTAAGAGAAATACTGCTGTTTGAGCAAGTTTCAGACTTTGAAGCTTGTAGCAGGTTAGGAATCCGTTGGCTTGAATGGTGACGGATCTGTGTGTATAGTGTACCATGACAGCTTAGGCCCCCTGGGTGACGGATCTGCTAGAGATGTTCCATATCCATAAGTCTAACTCCTCGCGCATTACCCCCTCGCAGGGCCTGAATCTAATATGTGACATCAACAAAACCTGCTGGAGAGACCGGTTTGTCTCCCAGAGGCTGCCCCGTCTCTGGAATAGACTTCCCATACATGTCAGAGTACCTTGCTGGCCCTCTTCAAGTGCAACCTTGATGAGTGAATGGGAAACCACAAATTTGTCCCAGGGGTTCCACCTTTGCCGCTCATTGACAGGGGGTGACAGATCCTGACTGAGGTTTCTTTTTGGAGATAGACTCTTGGCTAGGCTTGTAAGGACCCCAGGGCTATTAGCCTTGTAAGTTCCTATGATCTCTGTTTATAGTGTACCATGACAGCTTGGGCTCCTGGGATGACAGTTTTTGTGTATGTGGTGTACCATGACAGCATGGGTCCTCTGGGTGAGAGATTGTGTGTATTGTGTACCATGATAGCTTCAGCCCATTGGATGACAGCTGAGGGATAGTCTTTCATATGGCTTGGCGCCCTTTGAATAAAAGCCATTGCAAAGTACACTGAGTAGACTGGCCCCCTTGGAATATTAGATCCGTGTAATATGTGCACCCAGTGGCTTGGAACACCTAATCACTGAACAGCACCCATGAATCTGGAAGGCGTCTTGGTGGAGGGGGTAGGCTGAGCGGCCAGCTTGTCTACCTCAGGGAGGGTGTGTGTGTTTTTTGGCACTGCGCTTCTGTCTGTTGCAGGATGAAGAATAGCATTATCATAGAGGGCAGATGTCAGTATGTCATTGTGAGAAATGTCCAGGAACACTTTCTTGCATCACTGCAGTCCCCTCTGCGTAAGGGAATAGTTAGGTTATCCAAAAAATCCCTGAGATTAGGAGTTGTATGCTTGATTAGGGTGCCTCAGATTTCTTCTCCTTACCTAAAGATGAATTGTTTTGACATCTGCAGCCCCCATCTGGAGATGGGATTGGAGAGAAAAAAATAGTGCCAACACTAGCAGATGGTGACTGCAGTCACCATGGCAATAATAAGTGTAGTGCGACCTAGTGCTAAGCAAGCCTGAGCACAGTTTCCCATTCTGAAATGTCATGTCTACTCTTGTTGTCCAGTCGTTCCTCTATTAAAGGTGGGGCAGGGGGACTCCTACTCTTTTAAGGGCAGTAGGAGTTTATTCCAAGATCAATGAAATGTTGGATGACGAACTTCTCATATTTGTTACTGTTGTTAATGGAGATTTTAAGGTTGGTCTATCGGGTCACTTCTCAGGAGGCGATACAAGACCAAGACTGGGGACAGTTCTTGCAGGAAGGCTGAGTAGCTTAGGCTTCCAAGTCTATCATTCCTCTTAGAGTCTCTATTCCTTATGTTTTGTTGGAGGGGTACATATTGGGGTAAGTTTCTCACTTACAGACCTAAGAGTCTTATGTTTTGTCAGGGGTATAGACTGGGGTACTTTTCTGACTGACAGACCAACAAGTAAGTAGTTGCTGTTCCAGACTGCACTGTAACACTGCATTTGTACACTTTATGGCAGTATTAAGGTGTGCAGGAAAGGAGCACAATAATGAACCTGAAGTTGAGTGAGGTGTAGTGGTGTGCAGGGGTATCCTTAGTCATTAGGAAACCCTCTGAATATCATGTAAGCCACACCATAGCACCTTGAACCAACAAGAGGTTTCCAACAGTAGTTATGCCTTGCTAGTTAAAGTAGCAATGCAAAATACATTACACAGCTATTTTCAATTGCCAAGTTCTGCTTCATCTTATTCCTCCCAGCCACTTGATTTGCATTGTCTGACCCCTTCCCTTCACTTTGCAGGTGGTAAGCCCGCACTGCATCTGTGTGCTTTCATTTTTAGGCTGACCCCACCCAAGCTGTGTGAGTTAATTGACTCCAAGGCAAACAGAACCCCAGGCCTTGCCTCATGGGTGCCAGTATCCCTTTTCTGTGTGATGATTCTTTCACTGATCCTTTGGACAGTTAATTGTCTGGCTCCCTCCTCTCCCCAAGTCTGAGCAATCTTGACAAAGTCGGACTGCAGTTTGTGACTAAAGGAATTTAGTTATAGGAATTCACTGAATCACATTCCAAGTAAATATCAGTTTAACCCAAGTATCCCTGTCCTTGTTATAGTTACCTGTCCAGGTGCATTCTGGCCTCAGAAATGCCTAGCTGGCACAAAGAAACCAAACTGTAGGAAATCAGGCATACACTTTCAGTTTAAGGCCCATTCTACCAAAGGTATGTTAAAATATAAGAACTACAAGTATTAAGTTTTGGAATGTTTCAAATAACAATAGATCCACATTGTCATGTCCTGCCTGATTTTAATTTATGATAAAGTGATGATACTTATCTATTCATTCATATTTTGTTTAATATTTATATTTTTGAAGTGTTATTTACTGTATGACAGTCTGTGTCTAAAAATACAGGCATCCTTTCACAAAATGACTACATTGAATGTAGTTAATATTTCCTGAAAGGTCCTAATAAACTGCCAATGGGAGGCTCAAAACAGCAGAATTAAATCACTTTTGTAAATGATGTCTCTGTGATTGTAGAGAATAGATCGGTGAAATTTGTTTTATTTGAAGGTTGTGTCTGTTTGCTTGCCTGACTTTTCATGTGCTGTGTTTTATTTTAAAATGTGCCTGCAATGCAGTAGACCGTATTTAAAGGATGCCAAGTCTTGTGGCTGCATTTCAGAAAAGGATTTATCCCATGGGAGAGCCACAGTGTTAGTTATGTTCTAGATTTCTTT
Organism: Protopterus annectens; assembly: GCF_019279795.1. Taxonomy (NCBI): domain Eukaryota; kingdom Metazoa; phylum Chordata; order Ceratodontiformes; family Protopteridae; genus Protopterus; species Protopterus annectens. Next base: position 135,919,463 of record NC_056739.1, read on the forward strand.
CATGCCAGGATCTATGAAAAATGAAAACATCGCCTCTGAGATGAAAGATAAATGAATAGTCTGTTAAAACACAGTGACTTATGTGTACAAGGACTAGGCTGCAGACAGACGTGCAGTGTCTTGTGGTTTTAATGTTTTTTTAGCTTATTCCTGACCGTACTCACTTATCATTTGCCCAGAGTTCTGTGTCACCCAGATACAGACAGCTGTTTTCATATATAATAACAAAAGGAAAGCTAGGCAGAGATGACGTGCATAAAAAAGTAAGATATTTGCATGATTATAGTCAGAAATATATTGAAGATACAAATAAAATATTATACAAACAAAAGGCAATAACACTCAAGAGTAAGGTGAAGCCAGCTCTTGAGTGCTCCGTTTATTTTATGTAGCCTGCGGATATCCATTACTCTAGTATACTTAAGATGCAAAGTCACAGGTAGCTCACTCACATTTGAAACAGTAAGATCAGAAAACTGTGGGTTTTGGGTTCTATTCTTACAACAGAGACTTGGATTAATTTCCCAGCACTGATGGTGTACTGCATCATAAGTGTGTGTGTTTGTTTTGTTTGGGGGGGAGATGGATGTAAAAGATCCTGTAACATGTGCTGAAAAGATTAGGGGTGCTATACAGCATGCATAGTTATTCATACAGTTTGTTAACTTGGGAACAGGATTTATCCCGTTGGACCTATTTCAGTATCGGCACAGAATGTGAACACCCATCAAGTAGAACAAATAAAAATAGTGTATACAATTAAAGAGCATGTTAAAAACAAAGGAATAATTAATATACAATAGAAAAGATTTAAAAAGATAGTCAACAGAAACCACAATGTACAATATTTATATCCGTTAGAGTAACGACATGTTAGGAGTTTGAGAAGAGATGCCATAGTAAAAATAGCGCACTAAAGCACAGTGGTTTATCTGCCTGCCAGTACTAGGCTGCAGACAAATGTGCAGTGTGTCTTATTTGTGTGATAACATAAAACATTTTTTTATAAAGCAAGAAAATAAAATATTCAGTCTTCAATTTCTCACCCTTTTTCCATTATGAAAAACATAGTTCAGTTTCCTCCCTCTTTCAGTAACCAAAACATAAATGTCATAATTTCCATTTCTTATTGCACAACAGCTTTTTATACCTCATCTTCCGCATGTGATAAGCTAATGAAGAAATAATCTTCTTTATTTCATGTGTATTTCCGGTTCCCCCATCGTATTCCCTATACAGAATCGCATTCGTGTTAATTCCCTATCCTTTCTTTATTCCATGTTTTTTGTAGTACTCCAACATGCATTTACTTTTGTATTGTTGCTTATAGATCATTTAAACTTTAACAGGTAACTTAAGTGTAACTGTCAATAAGAATTAATTTTATTCCAGAGTCATGCCCAAGGTGGGATGAAGGGGCAGCCACCCCAGACATAAGCTGTCAGTGGGTGCAGTCATGCACTTGTCGAAGCACTTCAGCATTCTGTATATGGTCTACTGCAGTGCCAGCATTCATAAATGGATGTTAGTTGTGCATCATCTCTAAGGGGCTAAGGTTCCAATGTTGTATTTAATTGTAGAAAGAGGTTTGCCGCAGACTAAAGAGGAGAATTTTGCTCCACAGTTCAGAGCTGAGGGGTACCAAATTGTGGGACAGAACCGGGTGCTATGTGAGCAGGCTATGGTTCTGTTTCATTCGCATACTTTTTCCAGCTTTTCCTTCCTTTCTTTATCCCCATCCTTGTATTATCTTTTAGTGGTGTCTGTGGACCAATATAATAGCATTTGTTCACAATCTGAGTTTTACCATCTACAAAATGTTTTATTTACATTTTCCTAAAGTTTTTCAGAACTCTTCATTCTTCACCAACACCTTCCTAACATTCTTTTATTTTTTGCATCTTATCTAGCAGTTAATACAGAGAATTAAGGCTGTAAATTAAGGCTGTAACCAATGGGTAATGGGCTTGATTCCTTCTATGTCGATTTGCCTACTGCATTACTGTGAGCCACTCTGTGCTTTTGGGTTGCTGTTGAAAAAGGACTCTTGTGCCCGTTGGGCTTATCTAGTAAAAATGTGTAAAGCAAGCTAACTTAATAGCCAGAAGAAGGCTGTCAAAATCGCACAGAAACATGGAGTAAATCCGATAAATATCTCAACAAAGCAAAATGAGCACTGTCAAATAAAATCCACATGTAATATTTAATGAATGCAAAAAGAAGGTAAGCATTTTCGCAGTTTACAATTACTAACGTGGTCTGATGAAGCAACAGAATTACATACCAATAAATTAGTATCAACTACCTAATTAATTCTAAAATCAACCAATAATATTTGTAGACTGTTTTATATGTGAATTGTCTTGACGGTTTATTTTATTTTTAAGAATGTTTTTTTAAAGGCGACTTGGAGTACGTATGAATGGAATGTTTTGTTGTGTCGTGATACTTTGTAGCGTAGCAAAGTGAAATGCATATTGTTGCTATTGAATTGATTTTTGCATTCATTAAATATTCCATTTTGATTTGATCGGACAGTGCTAATTTCTCGTCGAGATATTTACCAGATTCTCTCCAGTCGTGTTTCTGTGTGGTTTTGACTTCCTTTTTCTGCCTAGTTTTACTTTGAATTACTGCACAGTTAATTGCCAGAGGTGTTTTTATTTCTGCTTGTGGTAAATTAATATCCAGTACTGTGCTAAATATGTCACAAGATTAATTAACTGCAAACTTTCCTTCTCATTAATTATATAAAATGCATTTTTATTGGGTTCAGTCTGGACCTTGTATAATTTCTCTAAGAAAAGAGTAGTGGAATTGCCCCAGTGTCAGGTCAGCTCTGAATGCTACCTAGGCCCTTACCTGAAAATAGGCCATAGTTCTTGTGGGACTAACCCAGTCAACAAAACCTGGATAAATAAATGGATGGATAGAATTATTTTACTGTTTGCTTGCAAAGGTAGAGAGGAATACTGTTAGCATTTTCATTAAGTGCAGCATTTGTTAGGCTTAATATCACCTCTCTCATTCCAAGGCAAGGGAGGAGACTCTGAACCCCCCTCCCCAATCAAGAGGAATCTGTGCAGGCTGGCTTTCACAAACCACTGATGAAAGAAGCTTACAAGGGCACACATACAGAAAAATGCATGCAAACATTTCCGATCATTGTCAGCACATGCAGATGAATGCATTACAGAGGAGTAGAGAGCAGAAATATTCCCCGTTTTCACTGACCAGTGATCAGGCTCCCTCATTTCGTACCACTTCTGATATGGTACGGGTTCCATTGCCAGTAGTTATAGCTGCAGAAATTGGCACGGACTTGGAGAGGTAACATGGGGGATGACTGTTATTCAGGCTGTGAATGTGAGGGAGATCTTGCCTCTCAACTGTATAGATTTTTGCAGAATGTCCAGATTTTGTCATATTCTTTTAGTCTGGGTTTCACAGAATTGGGGTTTTCTGACAAATTGGTGATAAATCATTAAAGAATGAAGTTAGAAAATAATGACATACATTTGAATTTCAGACTTTATACCCTTTAGAAAAATGTATGTTAATGCAAAACCTGCTAGTCTATCAACTTTCTAAGTTTGTAAGAGCATTGTAATATCATATCAGGTAATTGAGCATTGGAATGTACACCTCTCAGTTTCCATGTGCACCATTACAAAGTGTGTAGTAATAGTGTCCCCATGCTAACCTGCACTGGAAATGCTACAAAGCCTGGTTTAGGTAATGCCATTATGCTGAACTGCACAGCAGGTATCTGCTTACACTACCCAACTGATCTGACTTTCTCTTTTCCTGTTCCACAGTTTTGCTTGCATCAAAAAAAGTGGAAGTATTTCTTGAGATATTATGGACTCTTTCCATCCACTGATAACACTTGGTGCAACTGTAAATTGCTTTAGTGTTTGTGTGTGTGTGTTACTTTTAACATATATTTTGTTGAGTTTACAGCATTTCGAGCTTTAGTTGCCATTTAAATACACTTTGTGTCAGGACTTACTAGAGCGAATCCTGAAATATGAGCACTGAATGGCTGAAATGTCCAATTTGTATAGAACAAGTCTGAAATGCTGTTTCTCTGAATATTCCCTTTTTACTGAGATATGGCGATCTCGTAGTTGTTATATATAAGTTCAGGGTATGTGCGGAGCTTCTACCCACATGGAGGATGTATGGGTGTGTTTGCTTGCCCTGCAAAAAGAAGTTTTAAGGAAAGGAGCGATCTTTGAGATTCTCTCTTCACCTGTGTTTTTGGTCATTTTTTGGCATGTCGGTACTTGGCATTTTGAGCGCCAACATTTCAGTAAGGAGCAGTTTTAAGCTACTCTCGACTGACTAGTAGTAGTACACGACAGCAATGTGAATCAAAGTACGAATGTTTCAGATTTTTTCTCTTCCTGAGTGGTGTTTTATAGTTACCAGAAATATTATGGGCTTTATTAACAGTCCAGTAAATCTCTTGTACCACCAGACATTAAAGTGGCTTAACAATTCTGTTTGATAGCTTCCAATTAATTTAATCTTTTACTTGATTTGGAATGTAAATTTAAATCTTTAGGGAAGACAGTGGCAGCATTTAGGTTTTGAGGCTTGTCACTATGGATGAGCTCCAAGAACATTACGCATTCTTAAGATGCCTGTGTGCTGGAAGTCAAGGCCTGAACTGTGAACAGAATTTTAGCAGTTTAAGCAGAAGGGCAACTTGAAATATGCAAGGCTTATTTGAAAACACTGAGCCAAAGTGAAACAAAATAGTTAATGATGAGAGCATTTGCCATCAGATTATGAAACTGTCTTAATTTGTCGCTACCTGTAGCCATCTTTATGATGATGACAGCATTATTGGTCTTGAAAAAAAAGGCCTGCTTAAAGATGGGCATTTATTCACAACAGATGCGATTATATTCTCAATAAAGTGTTTCATTGTTGATTCTAAATCCATACACTGTGTTAGAGTACCAGTTTTTGTACCGATGTGCTTTTCTGTACCTTGTTCTTCTGAAAATTGTCAATGGAATTGAGTGACAGGATGGATAACTCGAGCAGTACATGAAATGGTTAATGAATAATGAAGATGTTAATGCATTTGAATCACAGTATGATTTTCTACAGCTTACCTGACAAATAGAGATGCACAACTTGTTTGGGGGAAGCCACCAGATACAAAGAGGGAGAGCCTGTCCTGATGGACAGCATTTTATGCTTTGGAGACTGTTCATCAGGAGACTTGCTTACACTTTGGATGTACATTCAAGTAAAAGGGACAGTTTGGCTTATAACCATTCAAAAGACATTGCACTGTAGGCTGAAGCCACTGTTTTCTAGAAAGGTTTGAATTTTATTTTGGTTGCGTGGGCAAGTATCATACATTGATAAGAATGTTTAGTATGAAGAACTCGTTTAATAATAAAACTTAGCCTCTCACCTTGTTCTTTTACACCTTTGCCAAGACACACAAAACAAACACTAGATGTACTTTTCAAAGGTAATATGTCATTGATGTGTATGTAAGTGTTCTGTTACCAAGGTGATGTATTGTAACTTAAATCCATCATATAGCACAGTAAATATCAATTTCATTTGAGGGGAGGATAGTAAATTTAACAGAAATCTGACAAAGGATACTTCATAAGTCAAGGTGCTGTTTTATTGAATCAGTTGCCATTATTGGTGAGACAGGCTACGAATGCGAGAAACTTTAAGACTTTACTGGAGTTGTCCTCTGGGAGCGGCAGGTTCTGTGTCTTACTAGTTCTACAGACTGGTTAATGTCTATTAAAGTATGCGAGGATGCTAAATCAAAAATATTGTAATAAAGATGGACTTGCATAAATGTTTTTAATATTAATCAAGAACTGCAGTAAGTGTTGAAAGATTTCTTTAATGATTCCAATTTCCAGTGTAAGAATGTGCTGTGGTGACAAAGCAGGTAGTATTGTTGTGATGGATTATGCAAAGTATACGAACACTGTAAGGTAAGTGCAGGATGCTGAGGCAGTGGTGCAGAGGCATGCGAAGTACCCGAACACGGTTAGGTAAGTGCAGTAGCCTGTGCAGTATCTGAACACTGTAAGGTAAGTGCAGTGGCTTGCGAAGTATCCGAACACTGTAAGGTAAGTGCAGGGTGCAGAGGCATGCAAAGTATCTGAACACTGTAAGGCAAGTGCAGGATGCCAAGGCAGTGCTGCAGTGGCCTAACACTAAGGAGGAGGAGTTGTGTCATCCTTCAGACAGTGCTAAATGCTTGAATATAGAACAGCCTCTCAGAGGATTAGTAAGAGAAGTCAAGAAAAATGCCCCAGGTGTCCCTGACGAACATTCATTCACCAGATGGGTCATCCTCACTTCATCTGAGGATCCAGCCTATGCAGCGATGTAAGAGTGGGGCAGCTCCTAATTGTCCCAAAATTGGGAACTACAAGGTAAGCACTGGAGGTAGCCTTATCCTCTGCCTGGAATTTTCCCCTAGCCTACCTCCAGCTGCCGTGTCACAGCCGAGAGTTGTGGGGCATTCAGAGAGTACTAGTGACATGTGCCAACCCTGGCTGTAGGGTACAGATGCACTTACTTGTTGAGTGCTTGCCCTCAGCATATATTACCTTGTTGTGACATGCATCTTCTTCTTGGTGTCAATGCTTCACGTGTTTGATCATTTGAATGTAGAAGAGAGATCATGTAGGACCGAGATCCCCTCAGGATAGGTGAGCTAACATAGTCTGCTTGCTTCTACATTCCCCCCCACGCAGCTAGTCAAACCCATGAAATCTAGGCTACAGTTATGCCATGAAAGTGTGATTCTGTGGGTATATACAGATACAGGCAGTATGTGTTACAGAATTCTGTTTGCTCACATTTACACTTCAAACTGTCAGCAAAGGTGATGCTGGTGTAAAAGACGATTTGCACAGCCACTTTACATTAGCAGTCATAAGTATGCTATTATATGTACCAAGTGCCTGCCATTGGTATCTCTGGAAGCATGATTGTGGGTCTGTGCACCATTCAGTTGCTATCACTGTAGATCAGTGCCTTAGTTACAAATAACGCCATTGATTATGTAATGGGACTCTAGTGCCTTAGTTACAAATAACACCATTGATATGTAATGGGACTCTAGTGCCTTAGTTACAAAGAACGCCATTGATATGTAATTAGATTCTAGAATATTTGGTGCAAATGAGGGTCATTATGTATGGTGTCTCACTGTGGATGTCTGCATCAATGGGTCATCTAAACGTATGGTAGAAGTAAACATGTTTGTACAAAGTAAGTCAGTAGTACTACAAGTAAAAATAAATTACTAAATTACTTTCCTTAAGGAGCAAGCATGTGTATACACTTTGTAAGGATGGGATTTGTTTGTTGTAGTTAACAGACTGCAGTGTTAAACTTTATATTTTAGTATTAATGTTTTATTTAGGTTTTGGATATAAGAAACAGTTGTGGACTGTTGTGGCAGTTGCAGTCCTTTTCAGATCCCAGTAGCTGCAGAGGCATAGATGCCAGGCCAGGGTAAATTTCTGATTCGTCTAGTCTAAGTTGCATTTGAACAAGTGCAAGGAAGAACTTTGCTTCATGTGGATGGAAAGCCTGTTCAGAGAAGGAGTAGCCTGTAAGACACATACCTATTCCTCCAGTGTGTCTTGTATTTCTGATGCTTTTTGTTTTGCGGATGAGCAGTAGGTCTATCAGAATTAATCAGAGGATGCTTTGTAGGCCAGGCATAGGTCGCCTCTTGGCAGTCTAGGAGAACTGAGTACAGTGACGGGGCTTTGAGTCAGTACATGTTTTCTACACCATGTATACTCTGTGAGGAATCTTGTGGAGGCTCCAGTTGGTCTTTGAGGGCGGAGTACAATGGAACAGTAACACCTTTGAACCTAGATGTCATTCTCGTACTTATAAGTTGTTGAATACAGAACAATTTCCTTACCACAGTATGGTGAAAGGTCATGTCACTGTCCACATGCATTCCCAAATCCCTGGCCACTTGCTGTACTCTCAAGGGTGTATTATCCGTGTAGTCATTTCTGGGGTAGCAGTCTTACTTAAGGTTACTATATACATTTCTTGGCACTGAGTGTTAGGCCATGTCTCTGGCATCAGTTATTAGCTTGTGCTGGACTTCTGGGAGCGAATATACATGTATGCATAATCTGAGCATGGTTCACAATGACAGGCTCACATTTCAGGATGAAGTGTTGGTGGTTCTTATTGCATCTTGTTTTTGTGTCTTATGATCTGTTGGAGCCTTGTTAATGAAGTTCAGATCAAGGCACAATACGAAGAAGTCCATTCAGGTGAATGGTGAATGATCGTCTGTTGGCAAGAGATCAAATGAAATAGTCAGTCATGGTCCTAATTTATCTCTGTTCCACATTCAATGATCCAACACGAGAAGGTGCACTTTGGGATAACAGATGTAGTTTTTGGATTGGCTCAGCTGTACAGAATGGATGGTCTCTGGTTTAAACTCTTTAGCTGCTTCTAATCTCGGGGCATTCTCTTGGTTTCCTTATCGGTCACCATATTTGTGTTGTCACTTAGGGAGATCATTGTAAGGAAGAATATATATATTTTTAATCAGTCCTATATTGATGACATTTGGGTTAGATGTTCTTCTCTCCAGGCTCTGAGCTGGATTTTACTCCATTAAAAGACTCTTTGGAGTCCATTCTAGAGCGGATGAGTTCAGATAAACTGGAACTGAGCCCAGGTAAGATCACGGCAGTGCTAGCGCATGCTGCTGTCCATCTACCTGGTCATGTACTGTTGTCGTCATTAATGATTTTTGAAGACTACCCTTTGAATTTATTTCACATATGCATAATACAAATGCAAAACAAAACCTGCTTTAGGGCAGTATCACAAACTAAACTTCTAGGAGTTATAAAAGATGAACACTTAACCTTCGATCTCCACATCCAAAACTGCATAAAAAAAAACATCAGAAAATAGACATCTTCTATAAGCATAAATTGTACTTCACACCCGCCGCTAGACAAACCTTTGCACTATCCTATTTGCTTCCTTCACTTTTATACAGTGCCCATTTGTTCACTCACATTCAAAGCTCCTTAAAATCCAAGATAGAGTCCTGTTATAACAAGGTTGCCAGGTTTGCTACCAATGAAACTTACTCCTCCCATCACTGCATCTCCCTACGCAAACTAAAATGGCTCTAACTTCCCCATCACCTAACCTACTTGCAGTTAACCACAGCTCACAATATCATTACCAAACCTTCCAATTGCCCATTTCTTCACCTCCCTGTTTACTCTCCATAAGCCCTCCTGACAACTCAGATCTGAAAATCAATTCCTTCTAAAAGTGCAAATACCCAATCTAGCAGTTGGTCAATCTCTCTACTCGTGTACCATTGCTAAAACTTGGAATTCCCTTCCCTACCCAGCTCTATCAAAACTATTTCCAATCACATAGCCTTCAAAAAGTCTCCAAAACAGCATCTCTTAGCCCTATGGCAATGTCCATGTGGCTACGACTACAGAGCATCTTTCCCCTGCCTGATCTCACTAACTTTTTTCTTCCCTCTACTTAAAAGGTATGCAACTATCTCTTGCTGTCATCACTCTACAGTATCCAAAGCAGATGATATATTGTACTTTGTATATAATGTATACTGTCTTTGTTATTCTAGCTAGAAATTTATGATGATTGTATGTCTATTTTTTTAAGTTATCTCTCTATGTATGTAGAAAATGTGATTGTATTTAAATTTATTTTGTATGTGGAGCTTTTCTCCCTGGGCCTCCACTGAAAATGGGCACTTTTTGGCCCAGTGGCCCATCCTGGTAAATGAATAAAAATAAATAAATGACAAATAATCTGAGCATGTTTCATGATGACGGGGTCACACTTCAGGATGAAATGTCAGTGGTTCTTAAAACGTCCTCTTCTTATCCTAAGGAATGTATGTCGAATCGAGCACTAGTTCATGGTGGTAAATGCACTGGTGCTGTCTCACTTGGATTACTGTTATAGTGAGTACCTTAGGCATTCAAATGGTGATTTGTCATGCAACAGCGATGGACCTTATTTGTTAGGATGCTGTATGTTTCAAAAACAGCCATATTACACAGATTCTGCGAAATCTGCACTCACTGCTTATTGTAGCAGCTTGTCTTCTGTGCTGTCCCCCTTCTGGGTCCTGCCTGGCTAAACAAGCTGTGATCCTATGATTCCAATGAGACAACTCAGATTGCCTAGCGTGTGTGGCTTCTAGCTGTCCCAGAGGCTCCTCTTGAAATTTTGAGCAGGAAGACATATTTTCATCTTGTCCTTTGGATTAACTACTGTCCATGATTTGGATGTGTGAGACTGGGTTCCTATTTGTGAGGGCTCTGAGGTTTCATCATTTTGGGAGAGTCTGTTGTGGGCGTTGAAGTGTTTATTCCAGCTTTCATTTCTTTAATTTTTGATTATTGGGATTTTTGTAGTATTTTACTAAGTCTCACTACTAAATTTTATTTAATTTTTTTGTGTTTGTTGTAAATGCTTGGATCTTGAATGTCCACTTCCAAATAAGTAAATAAAGGGTAGTTAGAAATACATAAAATAAACTTACATAAATTGAAATTCAATCCATTAACAGCAGTAGTCCCAAAAAGGACTGATTTGTTGGCTAAAAAAGCTGGTGCAAAACTTTAAATTTTAGAGTTTGAAAATAGTCCACCACGTGTAAGCATTTCTAAGTGGACAGTAACACTGAAACAGGATGACAGCAGAATCCGCCATTAGTAATAACTCTAACTAGTTCCATAGACAAGTTCTGCCTTTAAGAGTACATCGCAGCCAGATTTGGTTCCCACAACACCACCTCTTCAGTAACATACAAAGCATATAAACACACAGTCCTGTGGCCGCAGAAGCCATCAGTCCCACAAGCACATTATTCAGAAGTACTAGATTGAGCATCCAAAACCCACTCCGACTATCAGTAATGAGCAGTTCTCCTGAGAACCAAATACATTCTGTGTTGTATTGAGTAATACAGTTAAATCTCACGACCAATTAAAGTCACCAACTGCAAATGTTGGAAGCTAGGTAATGGATTCATCTGTGTAGGACACCTGTAACTCCAAGTCTCAGCAGACTCAATGCAGTGTTCAAATCACATTCAGACCAGTGAGTCATATTTAAAATTCAGTGTTGCCGTAGGTTCAGAAGTCTGAGAGTTGATGATATTCCAGATAAATAAAAACATGCAAATATACAGAAGAGTTCATACTGACACCATAATACATCATGCCCTTATTGGAAGGGTTGACCAGTCTGTGGCTGACAGAAGTTATTGGGCTGGTACCAGTCTCGTAATCAGCCACTGGAACATGGAAGATGCATCTACTGTGAGACCTTGGGAAATGTACTGTCCTACAGGTGAAAATACAGCTGCGGCAGACTCTCCAGCCATTGGTCCATTTGCTCGGGTTACAGCAGCCATCAGTAATAACATTTCAGTCTGGCACAACATGGACTAATGGCAGTTTTTACTTCTGCATCATAAGGCCTCACCAGACCCCAGCATTCTGCTTGGTGTTTTCATTTATTAATTGATGTTGCCCCACCTCCATGATTATTGTTTCCCAGTGGACTTATTAATTCATCCCAAGGGTGGGAGTCTGTTGGCCCATTCATTCCCACGTGAGGTAAGTGTCAGGTGCTGTGAACAGTGGTGTAATCTGCTGGGGTTGGTGTTTTATGCTGTCAAGTCTCCTGTCCCTCATGGGTTGTGCTCTACCACTGCAGTGGTACCAGGAGGTGCACGCTTTTCACCACCCATGCTTTATGTCATGGCTTTACTGCACACTGCTTGCAGTGTGTGTGCATGCCAGACTTCTTGCTACAAGTGATACACCTGTATTTCGGATATCTCCAGTGCAGGGAGCTGAGCTGCCACCCCCCAGTAGGTGCTCCGACATTGGCTGCTTTCTGCAATTCTTCCCCACCTAGTCCCCTTAATGCTTTTGCTACTTGTCAGAGGTCTTCTTGGGTGCAGGCTGGACGTAATCCTCTCATGTCATATTGTGGAGTTGTTCCCTGTGGTTTTGCAGTTGCTCATACGATTGTGCCAAATGCAGGTGAATTCTTGCATGCTTCCTCATTTGCATATAGTGTCAGCATAAGTTTTTGTTTGCAACCCTTCTGGTAATGTTTGCAGAGCCTTGCGCTGTGCCCAAATTTGTTGAAGAATTGAGTCCTGTAATTAATGTATTATCAGATCCATTAGTTTAACCATTGTGTTTAATACTATTTTCTTGTTAAACCATCACTTAGGCAGTCATACGTTTATATAAATGAAAACAAACCACACCAACACAATCCGAGTTGCAAGCATTTTACATCACAAACCATCCCGACACACTCCCATTTGAAAACAGTATACTTCACTTAATCGACCATATCAGTCACACATTGTATAGCTCATTTAAGTCCTGCACTCTTTTAAACCTCATTCCCCTGTATGTAGTGTTCCCACAATTCCCATTTTTCCTATGTAGTTTGCTCCTACCCTTTTCTAAAGATCTCCGTTCCAGTTTTATCGCTGTAATAATATTGCCTACTTCTAGTATAGTTAGTTTAGATTAGTAATTTTCAGTTGATCAAAGCAAGATGTGATCTGTGATTGAAATATGAACACACGCTAATGATTTATTAAATCTTTATTAAGAATCCATTCGTAGCTTGGATATCTGGACTGCTAAATATTCATTAAAGTTTGACAGTATCACACTCTGCCCTGGTTGGTTAACTGAGATGATCACTATTTTTTTTAACCATCAGTAATGAATGATTGAAAACTACTGAAGGGGGTTTGAGCTGTTTTATATATAGATTAAACTATACTGTATAAGGATTGTGTTGCTTTAAGTGAAAGTTTATTACTCACTGAAGTTCACTTTTAATCCCGAGTCGTAGTAGATGTGTGGTGTAGCCGATATTTCATGTACTTGCGTAAACAAACTTAATTAGTATGGCTTCCGTTTCTTTTGCTACATTAGGTATCCGTCATCTCTCACACATATATTGTAAATGGGGAATAAAATTACTTTTCTGCACCTAAACCTATGCATAATATCTAAAGCTTGCATTTCAAATAGTTATTTTTAACTTGGCCTTAGACTTGAAAACCAGCATTACATCCCTTCCAGTACTATGTATGCTGCATATCTGTATGTTGTAACCACCCCTTCATATAATTTAGGATGAAACTGTTTTGCAGTCATTCATTGAAACATTGTATCGATGTATATTTTGGCTCATATTAATAGTGAAAGGCACTTCAGTTTGCACCTTGCCCTACACCGATATGCCAAGTTGCACTGCAGTGGCATCTAGTGATTCATAGATTCACACTAGGCCACATTCCCAGAAGGGCAGCATATCATTACTTAGAGAGTTGCATGACTTTCGATCACTCTCCTATGCAACCAGAGGAAGTATGTAATGGGGCACCTGTCACCCACTCGACAATGCAGCACAAGTGCACAATCACTGACACCCTCATTCAGACACTGTTGACCCACTCGTATACTGCCCCAATATTCTCTCACACACAGTAACATGCAGGCTCACACCTTCACCGACCATAATTTGTCTTCGTTGACTGTTTGCAGTGAAGCAGCTCCATTTCTCCCCATACAGATTCCCACCATTGAAACGTGTAGGTGTACATCATAAAAATGAGGCACACTAGTGTCCTTGGATCCCTTCCTGCCCAGCACTTGCATAGTTTGGGTACATAATGAATCCTGTACTAATTAAATTCTGTACCTGGGTAGTGCTGTAGAAAGGTCATTGTGATGCACTTTTCCCACAGACTCTCCTGCATTAACATGTGGTGCTCTGAACCTCACTGCTAAAGTGCACGGCTTATGTTGTAGCCAGCAGTGGGGGGGTCTATGAAATGGAAAAGGGCTTGTGAAATGTGCAGGAAATCTTGTGCTCTGATTGCAAACTTTACAAGTAAGAATAGGCACCTCTTGTGCATTAACAGTGTATTTTATTTGTACCGATTTTGTTTTACTTTGTTACCTACTTGTACAACTGTTTACGCTTGTTTCTTTTAGCTTGGGCCGTGGTTAAAAAGGCTTCCTAGACCACCGTGCTTTCATGTTTAAAAGAAAGTAGATGGCTGTTAAATGCACTCCCTGAACCTTATAATAATTCAGATATGCTGATCCAAAACAGACAAAGCATTGTGCTGATAAATAGCCTATGCATTTTAAAACCTTATTTACACTGCAGTGTTTTTATCTGTAATTCACTTAAGTAGCTATGAGGACAGATTCAGCTATCATTTATGCTGCCCTGAATGTCTTATGAAGCAGAAAGTAATTGATTTTTAAATAGTCTACAGTTTTAGGTTTGCTTTGTAGATGATGCAGAGTAATTAAGCAGATGAGTTATGGTTATTTCTGCAGCATACTAATAAGATGTTATACCTGGCAGTGTTTTGCAATCAGAGTACTCTGTTTTTTAGATATGGACATTTATAGAGCGAATGCCAGTAATATAATCTGCACAAGGATTTTTAATAAGGAAGTTCAGACTAAAACATACTTTTTGATTGCAGTTTATGAATATAGGTAGTTAAGTTGCATTTCTTAGCACATTTCTGATAGTGAAGGTGCCAGTGAAGTAAACTAGATGGATAACAGGTTTATAGAATGTGGGCACAGTTTCATTTTTTTATAAAATGCATTGAGTAAAGCTTTGATCAGTACAAGGTTTGCAGCAAGACGTGTTTCTCGGTGCAGTAAATTCTGGGTTACAGGCACTTGTTAGGGAATACAGTAACATATTTTTTTCTGATTACATAAGCATTATTGGCGTTAATTGTGTTAGGCACGGTGCCTCATAACATTACTGAAGTTGAGAACATTGTTAACATTATGTACTTGGTGGCAAGGGGGGAGCGGACTGGATTTCCCCCTTCCTTGAAAAACATTTTTTTCATGAGTTTTGATTTTACTGACACATTGATATTTGTAAGCCTGATATATTTGCGCTTGGTGTATTGTGAATTTATTATATGCGTTTGTGTGGACACGTGGACAGTGTTTTTACTGTTTTTTATATGTTGAACTTTTACAGTCAGCATGGTTTTCTTAACCAACATGTGTATTTTTCTTTGTTTTCACTTGCTGATATGTTACTTAGCTGTCCATCCTATTATTTTTGATTTCTTAAAATTTATCGATGTCCTGCCCAAAAATTTCTCTTAGTTCCAGCGAATGAAGCAAAAGGCCTGTGAGGTGTAGCGACAGCTATATGCACTGAGTTATTAGAAGAAGAGACTCTAGATCTGCACTTAAATGGTGAGGCCAGCTCCTGTAAGTGGGGCCTGCCTTGTTTCAGGGGAGGCCCAGTCAATTCTGAAAATGTTATGTACTTAAAGTATTAATTATGCAGTTTGCTTTTATTGTTTTAATATGAGATTAGACTAAATCCGGAAAATGTATAATAGTGAGCATATGTATTTGAGATCAAATCAATAGTAAAACACCATTTTGGTTATTTCAAGTGTATGTGTCTGTGCATGTGTGTTTGGTTTCGGAGGGGGGTGGTCTGCTTTTGTATATTGCAGGGTTAAAGGAGAAGTGATATGACAAGGAATGAAGGTGTTTATTAATTAACAGCTATGAGGCAAGCATCGCTTTTTCAGTCTTAAGCTGATGGCCATTAGAGGCAGGGGCTAGAGATGTAAGCATGTTTTGCAGAAGACTTGTACAGTGTGTAGTTTCCAAAGGGAGGCAGATGTTTGAGGATTTGCATTGGCCTCAAAAATTGGAGGAGAGGGAGAGAGAGGCTATAGTTAGCAGGGTGGCCAAATGACTTTTGTGGAGGGCAGTATTTTGCTTGTAGGGGTTAGGTCCATTGGAGTAGGGGATTAATAGATTATAGGTACTTATTAGGCTATTGATTTGTGAGAATCTTAAGAAGCCTAGAGTTATATTTCCATGATAGATGTTGCCCTTACATCTTGTATATGAATAACCAGAGGTGGCAGAACAAAGATATGTTGAGACATTTACATGTCCCAATCAATGAAGGACATGGGTGCTAAACAGGGGGTGGGTTGAATTTACTGTTTCCCATCCATTCATCCAAATTAGATTAGATTATTCTGGTAGAAGAGCTAGACAGATATGGTGAAACTAGTATGTGAAGTGAGAGGCAGAAGCAAGCATGTGGAAATGGTACCAGAGGACTTCACTGGCTTTATCTTCACAAAAGATCTAAGGAGAAAGTGTACAAAGAGAGTGTTTTGAGAGAATGAAGTCATAAAAAACAAGGCAGTGGATCCCAGAGGGATGTAGCAAGACTAGATAGCTTGAAGGAGGACAAGGCCCCCGAACATGACAGATTTGCTACTGAACATCCCAAACCCTTTGGGTAATATGCTGGTAAAAGCTCTAACAGCGGTGTTTACCAAATCACTGGAAGAAAGCTGCAGTGGTTCTGCTATATGGAAGAACAAGACCAGTCGCAGAAACTACAGTTCTGCCCCTCCAGCTGTGTGCTGGATAAAGTAATAGGAAAAAAAACAGGGATTGTGTTTGCTTTAACTCTTTCCCTGTAGTGCGTTTCCTTCTAGGACTTTGAAACTTTCAATAGTACACTTGCTCTTCGTTGCTGTACTTGAACATCTTGATATTTTACATTTTTTCTATCTTGTCAATTTAAAACCATTCTAGATAGCTTGTCCTTTCAGATACACAGCATGCTTTACTACTTGCTCTTGGATATTCCCACGTATTTCTCTCATTTCAGTTAATTCTTTATAGTTTGTGTTTTCAGTGCTTCTAAGTTACTTGTACATTGTAATGTTTGCCCAGTCTGCAATGACTGACTTGTCAGTCCTGCATTTGTCTATATTCCACTGTTTCTATTGATTTTATGAATCAAGTTGTGCAGTCTCTACTGTCTAAGGTAAAAACGTTTTTGTTTGTGTAAAAAATTTGTTATTGATTTTGTGCAATGTTTTTCTAAAATGTTACCTTGATTTTTGGAGCTCATGACTTGTATCATTTCTTCACCTCATGTAATTTGACAAATGTTGACAGCAGTATATCTTTCAGTAGGATTTCTAAGTGTTCAGTAATGTGAATAGAATCAGGGACTTTTAAGAACTGAGTTTCATTCCTAAGGTCTGTAGCACACCTTTGGAGTTTATCTGAAATCTGTGTACTTTGGATTTTGAGAACATGTGCCTTGATAATATTAGTACACTAAGGGTTATTGTGATTTCATCCTCCTCCACATGACCATGATCAGATTTGTTTGAAAAACATGTAGGAATGATTACTATATTAATTTAAAATACTACGTATAAGAACAGCAGGAAAAGCAAGATAAAGAAACAAGATTCATGATAATATGCCACGTTTTCTATTTGATGGAGAACCCCTCCCCTCCAAAAAAACAAACTTAGAATAGGAATTTAAGCTTTTAATTGTAGCAGGCAAGCTGTCCTGCACCCCCTCACCCCCCCAACTTTATACACTCCAACTCCATGGTCACACAACAGTGGAGAAAGCTGAACATTTTCAGTTCATTAAAAGTGGCTTTCAGCGAGTAAAGCTGTTTTCAGGCAGGCAAACCACATTTGGCTAAAACACACATCCCCAAAAATCAACATAGCAAGATAACTTAGTTGTTTTTAAATCCACCATGGTTTGTTATAATAATTGATTATTTCCTTGTGTTTTCTTAATTATAGCCCAACCATAATTTTCCTATTTTATTCCGATGGCTTAAGTGAAGTGCCATTACCCTCCTCTTCTTGCGTGGCAGCTGGACAAGGTTTTATTTGGTTAGTTTGAAACTGCCAGTGTTGGATTTGTCAATTGCTGTTTTTTCCCCCTAGAAAATGACTGCTATTGCCTTTGCAGTTTGTATCCTAGCCTAGTCAGCCCAAGGGCCTACGTAAGCCTAGCCAGCAAGGTACCATAGTTTACGCCACCCAAGAAAGTTATTTCCCTGTGCCACTGTCCAGCAGAGACACAGAAGTGATCCCCGGGGTGTATTTCCTATTTCCCATCCAGTCATCAAGATTTTTCTTTGAAGAGTGCTAATGAAGAACTTTGCTTGACATAGATGGGTCGCTTGTCTCTGGGACAGGAATCTATCCCTCCAGCGTTTCCTGTTTCTTGTGGTGACAAGGTTTAGGTCCCTAGAGTGTGTAGCTCGGAGGGATTGGGATTTCTTTAGGGGTGTCATTTCCAACAGCTCTGGGTTTGACATAGCTTTATATGTTTGGCAGAGATCATCTCTGAGTAGGCGATATGCTACAGAGTAAAGCTAGAGTTTTTTGTGGCGGTCAGTGTAGGGCATTTGTTTGAGGCCAGTAATCCTCTTTGTGAGGTACTTCTGTGGCCTTTCCAGCTGCTGCAGATGTCTTGTGAGGTACATACCAAAAAGGGCATTGTACTTTATAATGGGTCTAATGAGTGACAAGTAGAGGGGAACAATGACCTCTTTTTTTCCTGGATGAGAACCCTTTTATGATGAGGTGTGCCATGTAGAAGTACTTCCTGACTACTGTGGCGATGTGACTATCAAAGGAGAGACTACTGTTCACCTGGGTCCCAAGGTCTCTTATCACACATTCGGTGTTAAGTAGATTGCTGCCTATGTGTTAGTTCATGGTTATAGAGTTTTTACCAAAGGGGATGACACTGCACTTTTTGGCATTGACTTGAGGCCATTTCTCTGACACCAGGCATCTGTCTCAGTGAGGCCCTTCTGTAGGATGTCCACATCATTTGGGGACTTGACTATGGCTCCTAGTCTGCAGTCATCTGCGAACTTCATTAGCCATAGGCCTTCTGTGTTAGCCTGTACTTCAAAGAAGTAGATACCAAACAGGAGAGGTCCCAGGACGGAACCCTGTGGTACTCCACTTGTCACTGCTTTGAGGTCAGATTTGGAGTCTGCAACTTTTACAGTGTGGGTTCTGTCAGTGAGCCAGTTGGCAACCCATCTTGTGACGTAGGGATTTCTACCTTTAGTGAGTTTAGCTATAATTCCCAGAATGGGGGATGGTGTTGAAAGCCTTGGCGAGGTCAAGATAGGCTGTGTGAACCACCTTACCCTCATCCACGGCTTTGGTGACTGCCTCAAAGAAGTCTATCAGGTTCAGGAGGCATGATCTGCGTTTCACAAACCCGAACCTGGTGGGATCCAGAGTTTGGAGGTTACCAATGTCTTTGTTTATGAGTTCCATGATGATGCATTCCATGGCATTGCAGACCAGGCTCGTCAGGCTAATGTCGATAGTTCCCGGGATCAGTGGTGGCTCCCCCTTTGTGGAATGGGATAACTGTTGCTGTGCGCCATTCAGTGGGCACAAAGCCTGATGTGAGGCTATTATTGAACATGGTGCTTAAGTGAGGAGCCAGTTCGTGTAAAACGCAGCCTGGGATGTTGTCCGGTCCCATGGATGCTGTGTTTTTGGCTTTAGAGAGTGCAGCTTTTACCTGAGTAGTTGTGAATTACAGGGACTCTGCATTCTTCCTGTATAGATATGGGCCCTTTAGGGGGTGAGAGGGGGGTGAAGTTAGCACTGAACCGATCTGCCAGGATGTTGGTAATATCAGTTGGTTCTGTAATTTTCGTGCCTTTGAGCTGTAACTTACAGCAGATCTGGGTGTTGCCATCTAGATTCTTGACATAGCTATAGAATGCTTTGTGGTTGTCCTTGGATTTAGTGGCGATTTTTGTTTTCATCGCTAGATTTGGAGGATCTTATAAGGGATCTCAGCTTTTTACTGAGGCTGACCAGGGAGCTCCTCCACTCATGGGATTTTACTCTCTTTTGCAACAGTTTCTTCCTTCTGTTGTACAGTTTGTTTATGGCAGGGGAACCACTAGATTGGCTTCCTTTTTTAGAGGATAGCTTCTTGGTTCTGTTTGGGATAGCACAATCCATGCACTCGTGTAAGTGCTTATAGAGTGCATTTGTGTAGGATTCAGAAGTTGTAACTGTATTGTCCGTCTGCATGGGTGTCATGAAGTTCACCACTTCTGTCTTAAGAAGCATGAAGTTGGCTTTGGAGAAATTTTTTACCGTGGTTTCCTTAATGGGGGGTGGGGGCGGGATGTGGATGTCAAGGGTGATAAGCTTATGGTTGGATTGGACCAACGAGGAGTTGACTTCAGGTGTGGAACACCTGTCACTCATGTTGGTAATGACTAGGTCTAGGATATTGTTGCCCCAGGTGTGGGTGTGGATAAGTTGATCTAGGGCATTGGAGTTTATGAATTCCAGAAAGTGTTGAGCTAAGGAGTTGTTACAAGAGTAGTTTTCCCAGTTAATGGTGGGGTAGTTGAAGTCGCCCATTATTAGGGTGTTTGGTTGAACCCTAATATTTTCCAGTACATCAAGAAAAGAGGAGTGGGAATCCTGGGGCATGGAGGGGGATCTTTAGCAAGCTAGAATTTGGATTGCAGTTTTGCCCAGAGTTAGTTGCACTTGGATAACCTCTGATGCATTATGCTGAGCAACTAGCTTGGAGGTGTGGATATCCTTAATGAATATGGACACACCTCCGCCTGTGGTGTTTCGGTCCAGGTTACATGGCCGAAAAGTGTGGTATGAATTATAGCCTGGTAGTGCAGGGGTGCTCTCTGGAGCCTTGAACCAGGTCTCCGTCACTGCACAGATATCTATGTTCTCCATTTTAAGGAGTGCCTCGAGTGAGTGCATTTTGAGATTTAGACTTCTAGCATTGAGTAGCATTACCCTCAATTTTTGCTTGCCTGTTCCTGTTATGGTGGTGAATTTGTTATTTGAACCCTGCCTAAAAAAGGCATTATAGGGGCAGCAAGATCTTTAGCCAGTATCCGGAATCCCAGGGGCGACAAGTGCAGGCCATCTGTGGCAAAGCATCGTGGTCTGTCGACCATGTCATCCCAAGCAGACCGATACTCGATCCCCTTAGAATGACACCAGAAGCTTAGCCAATTGTTGAAGTCAATCATTTTGTCTTTGTACTGCAGTATCATTCTGGGCGATGGCAGAATACTACTCAGGGCTAGGGTCATACCTGCCTGGGCTACAAGATCGGAGAGCTCTTCCATGTCTCTCTTCATGTAGTCTAGGGAGGTACGTCTCAGGTCATTCACACCAACATGGACAATGACAGAGTCATATTTGTACTTGTGGAATGTCCTGAGTGCGTGGGTTATGTGGCGGATCCTGGCACCCGACAGGCAGCTGACAGTAACCATCTCCTTGTCTAGCCTGGAGAGTGGGGCATCACTGTGCCTGACTATAGAGTCACCTGTGACTAGTGTGTTGGGTTCGTTGTTTTGCCTTATTGGCTGTGGCTGAGTGGCACACTGAGTCTGTGGGCTATATGTCATTTGGGTTGTGTTGGGGGATGGAGGTTGCTTGCGTTTCTGCTTTGGAGGTCTCTGTTGCTTAGACAGATTATTATTGAGAGCCTCCGTGAATGTTTTTGTGTTACTGTGTGTGGAGTTTGGTGGTGTAGATTTAGTAAGACTATGTGATGAGTTACCTTCTCTTCATGACTGTCAAGTTCAATCTTGGTTAGAGAGAGCTTTACCTCCAGTTTGGGTAGATAAGTGCATCCTTCACAAGTTGTAGTGTTGGGTGGTAGGAGGAGAGGGTTGTCTGTGTACATGAGGCAATTTCTACATTGCCTCAAGATGCCCAGATTCATCAGATAGACAGGAGAGAACACTGGGAGCTGACCCTTGGACATGCCTGAATAAAAACTATTTTCCTCTAGATAAGTGAGGAAATTGAGTACAAGAGCTGTTTTTCTCTAAGCAAGTGAGAAAAGTAAGTACAAAAACGGTTTTCCTCTAGGTAATGAGGAAGATTGAGTGCTATAGTGATTAGTAGCGTATTTAGTGCTTACAAGTTCTGAACAAGTGCTGAGCACGAACAAGCAAATTTAAGTGCTTAAACTAAGAATCTGTATCTGCACTAGATTGGTTACAGGGCAGAAACAAGTGCAAATGCAGGCTTTCAAATCAGAAAGTTGAGAGAGATGGAAGAAGATTGCCCAAATGACCAGTAACTACAATTTCTGGGCCAGAACCACTCCTTATGTGGTAGACAGGTTACCTAGTGCTTACCACTCCAACTGATAAGCTAGAAGGCTTCCCTCCAGGCTTGGGGGGCTCAGAAGCTTACATACAGTCCTGGATACAGCAAATCTGTATCTGGAACACTAGTTACAGGAAAGGTAGGAAAACAGGCTTACAGTTTTTTTTTTCTTTTTTTTTTTTTTACAGAAAAGTAGCAAAACAGTAGTAAAAACAATTCACATGCAGTGCAAGCTAGCACACTTGAGTATTTAGCAATATTAGACCAAACACAGTTTAAAAAATGCAATTAAATTAAAAAGGACTAAAAGCAATTGCAGAAAGAGTTTATTAGGTAGAATGTGGTAAAGAGATGGGACTGGGGCCGTGTCCCAGATCAAATCTACAGTGGGGCGGGCAACTGCAAAAGCCACCAAATTTAAACTACAAACCAAAAATAGGGAGGATGGGTGGGACAAAACAGTTTCAACAGAGATCTAAGCAACAACTAACAGTACAAACTTTAAAACCAAAAAAATATTCTCAACTCTGTATATTTGCCGATCAGTCTCTCAGAACAGTGAGACAACAATTTCAACAGAGATCTAAGCAACAATTAATGTCTGTAACCAAAAAATATATACTCACCTCTGTATATTATAGCAATAACCCACGCCTGGGTGTGGGTAAGGTTGGATTTACCCACGGTTGGCGTGGTTTGGTCACGAGGGCGAAGCCCGAGGGACCAAACAGAGCCAACCGTGGGTAAATCCAGCATTACCCACACCCAGAAGTGGGTTATTGCTATTATACAATGACATTATTTAAGAAAAAAAATAATGACTTTTCTTAAATAATGGCATTGTATAATGCCTCCTTGCTGCCCTTCCGCAGCTGTCTGGTATTCTGCGGAAGATCTGATGTACTGCGCAAGCGTATGCCTACGCAATACATCAGAGCTGTGGGCAAAAGCAACGGAGAAAGCAAGATCTCCATTGCTTTTTACTGTTTCGCTATGTTAAATGGGTTTAACATAGCGAGACAGCTTTAAAATAAGCAACAGAGAATCTCCGTTGCTTATTTTAAAGCTGTCTTGCTATGTTAAACCCATTTAACATAGCGAGACAGGTTTAAAAAAAGCAACGGAGAAAGCAAGATCTCTGTTGCTTTTTACACACTGCGTCACTCTGTTAAAGGAGTTTAACATAGCGAGACAGTGTTTTAAAAAAGACTTGTACTAATGGAAAAAGTCTGGGCAACCGGACCTTTTTCCATTAGTATAAGTCGATTTACAACATGCACGCTGGCCAATCACCGTGCACGTTTTGGAATATTAATGGGGGGGGTCATGGTATAATTGCAGATAATCTGTAAAGCAGTCTCTCAGAACACAGGTTCCAGCAGTAATGTTCTGTATGTGGGCTTTTCTCTGCAGTTGTGTGACCGTGAGGTTAGTATAGTTATGTGAGGGGGTGTGGGGTAAGAAGCCATTCATTACGTGGTGGGTACAGGGGAGAGGGCTTGCCCCTTGCAAAAATTATTTTATAAGTGGTTGCAATGAATTGAGATTTCAGCCATTTGTTCCATCTGGTTGAATCTTTAGGTAAAAGGTAGAGGAAGTCTCCACGAGTAAGTGGTCAACCTCTGGGCACATCACAGCAGTCCAGACTTGCTTGCTTGACTACTTCCCAGTGGACTCAGTAGTTGGGAGGGTTTTTCTTTGTGTGTGATATATGGAGAAAGAACACATGGGAACATGGGACATGTGGATAAAGGATAGCATGACCAAAGTATTTTCCGTCCTGTTTCTTTCCCATACCTGAATTCCATACTTACCTTTGTCTGATATCCAACCTCTCAGAATGTTTGGCAAGGAAAGAGATGCTGAAGCTTTTCACCAAAAAAACCCAGATAGTATTCAAAGTCCTTTATGGTCTTGAAAAGACAAGGGACTTCAGGCCTGTATTTGATCTCAGAGGCTTAAACGTGTACGTACCCCTAGAGTCTTTTTGAAAGGCTGTAATTGAGGCCGTCCTCCCATGCCTTTCCAAAGGTGATTGGTTGTGCAGTTTGGGCCACCAAGATGCTTGTCATAAAAATATTTCATAAGTGTCCAGGAGTATTTTTTTCACTTTTGGGTATGGGACAGCCACTGCCAGTTGTACACTCTTCCATCTGGGCTTACTTCCACTGCTTCAGAGTTCAGGAAATGCATGTCTGTTTTATTCCATCAATAGAGACTGTAGGAATCTCAGATTTTACCCTGTTTGGATGACTGGCTTCTTGCTGTTATGAGTAAAGACCACATTATTCAGCAGTCTGTTCTCCTTCCTTAAAGTGATGATGAACCTCAAATGTTTCTCCTTCCTGCAGTCCAAGTGCTGATGTTAATCAGTTATTTCCTTGATGCCAAAATTTGTTTGGCTCTCTTGTTCATAGACACATTTTTTTGTCTCTGATTCATGGTCTTTCTCCTCCTAAGTTAAGATCACTAAAGTGGAAACATGCCTAAAAATTCTAGGATTTATGTGCTTGATGGTCTTTATGGTCAATTATGCCATGTTTCACATGAGGATACCACAGTGTGCTGTGTGTCTAGACAGTTCAACATGTTGACTTCCTTCTCCACGCTATTGGTCTGTCCAGTGTACGCCATTGAGGAGGTAACATTTCAAACGACGGGTAGTCCTAGGTGCCTGGCCACCTCTAGGGTTTTATTGGTACATCAGCATCCTGGAAATGAGGGCTGCTGTGTTATGCCTGTAAGCCTTTCAGGCCTCCTTTCGCTGGAGTGTTGTTTCTGTACAGTCTTGTAACTTAGCAGTAGGCTGGCACCCCAACAATTGGGGAGACTTATTACGTTTTGTGCTGTAAAGCTATGTAGCCATCACATTGAGCTGGTCCCTCAGCCGTTCAATGAGTGTACCAATTAGGAACAATTCACATTTCTAGGAACACTGACTCACTAGTCAGCAAGTTAAACCATTATCTGCTTATACCTTACAAATGGTTACTCATTCTGTCAAGTGGCCAGGAGGATCTTTTGTCATAGGAGCTCCTGTCATGTGGCCTCTGTACCTTCCTGTCCAACATCAGGTGCCCCACACCAGATTTTTATCTCTGATACCTCCTTCAAGAGATTGGATGAGATACCTCAGTTCTCCCATGAGCAGATTGCCTCCTCTATGCTTTCATCTGATTTAATCTGATAATGTCATTTATCCTGAAAGTCAGACTACACAAGGCCAAAGCTATTCTGGTTGCATCATGCTGATCAATGTAGACTTGGTTCTTCATTTAACTCACTTTTGGGCCCCACTGTGGTTCCTTCCTGTCAGTATTCTACAGTCTTGCCCTTCCAGAAAGACTCATCCAGACTTTGTACTCTGAAGCTGACCAAATGGCTGCTCAAGTTCCAGTGATAGCCAAGTGCAGTCAGTTCTTTTATAGGGTAGTGTGTTAGTTCATCTCTGCAGAGGCCATTAACCTGGAAACTAGAAAGAATGATGTCCCTGTTTTTTTTTTCCATTTTGGGTTACTAATGGGGCTTAGACCCTTTCTTGGCTTCTGTTGCCCAGGTCTTGTGCTGTCTGTTGGAAATCATTAACTCTGATCTCAGCTGTTGCACTACAGAGGTGCACTTAGCAACTATGACTTAAGACTCTTATCCTGTGTGAAAATTATGTCTTGGACAGTTTTACATACCTTCAAGCTAGCTTGTAAGGCACATTCTAACTTAATCTATCATTGAGAAATATTTACTTTATGTAAGGAACACCAATCCTGAACCCACAGAGTTACAAAGCTTAAAGTATGTATTTTGGAAAGTTCTTGGTGATTGTCACACCGGTTTTAAAAAGAAAAGAAAAAAAGGTCTCTGTGTCAAACCTCCATGCCAGATTTTTTTTTTGTCTCTTGATAAGAAGGCTGCTATCAGGACTGACCTGCCTTTTGACTAAGAGACAAATTTAAAACAATTTCATTCCAGTGGTTTTTGCAGCAAGTACAATCCAAGGTGAATACATTCTTTGCATAGATATCCATAAGAAACTCTGGTACCATGTATCTAAAATGAAGTCCTGGAGATGTCTTGTCAAATGATACAATGAGTTGACCAAGCTAAGGTTTTACCAGTAGGTCACTAAAATACATGCTGCAGATGGTTGGCCAACTGTGTTTCCTTTTGTTGCAAAATGTAAATGAAACTCTGTCCACATCCTCTGGAGCTCATACTGCTAGATAAGTAGCAACTTCTGTGGCCTTTTATTGTAACACCATTTTAGGCACATTTGTTCTGCATCAACCTGGTCATCCCTCCCCACCTTTGTGGGGCACTGTGTGAGCTGGACATCATCTCCAGATCCAGGTCTTCATTAAAGCCATTGCCATCAAAAGCATACCCCCCCAAAAGTGGCTACATGCAAGGCCTAAAGGTTACCAAAAATAGGCCTTCTGTTGTCAGGTACTAAAAGAGCTGTAAGAAGAACATCCATCTTCCGTAATGGACCTACCAACTATCCCATCCTTTTTTGTTTGTTTTTTTTCTTGCCTCTATGCTTAGTCTTCACTATTTTTTGGTTACCCAACCGAAGAGAGCTAGTGCTGGGATGTATTGTGGGAAAGGGGGAGTAAGGGATGGCAGTCTTTACAAGTTTTATGTGCCAACCAGTCATAATGTCAGTGGTGCAAATGTTACAGGTTATTGCAGCTGTACCACCAGTCTATAGATCTTTTGCTATGGCAACACCCGCAGCTTTCATTTCTTTCCATGTACATCAAGATGGGTATTTGGAGCAGTTAGTACTGCACCTTGCAACTGCTGTTCAAGGAATATTTTCCTTCTACTCCTAGACCTGCAGTTCTCCCTTGATTTCCTACACTTCTTCTACTCCTAGACCTGCAGTTCTCCCTTGATTTCCTACACTTCTTCTACTCCTAGACCTGCAGTTCTCCCTTGATTTCCTACACTTCTTCTACTCCTAGACCTGCAGTTCTCCCTTGATTTCCTACACTTCTTCTACTCCTAGACCTGCAGTTCTCCCTTGATTTCCTACACTTCTTCTACTCCTAGACCTGCAGTTCTCCCTTGATTTCCTACACTTCTTCTACTCCTAGACCTGCAGTTCTCCCTTGATTTCCTACACTTCTTCTACTCCTAGACCTGCAGTTCTCCCTTGATTTCCTACACTTCTTCTACTCCTAGACCTGCAGTTCTCCCTTGATTTCCTACACTTCTTCTACTCCTAGACCTGCAGTTCTCCCTTGATTTCCTACACTTCTTTGGCTGTGTTCTTCATGGAAAGTTGGCAAGTGGCATTATATTAACCATTCACTACTACCTGCTCTGCTTTTGTATTTAAAAAATTGATGTGTTTGCTGAACACTGACTGACTGTCCCGCCAGTAAGAAATGCTCTGGTTTTACCCACTTACCTCTGTCTCCTCCCACCCCAAGAAAAGTATTGTTGTGTAGTTACCTTCTTCATACAGTTCATAACTGCTACCAGACCCATGGCTGGTTCTAGTCCTTAAACCCATTCACTATTCATCTTCCTGACATTGTAGACTGCTCTGTCAACATTCTACAGTGTGTATAGAATGATCTCAGTACTGATCAGAACTTTTCACCTATGAATTATGATTTTACTTCTGTCTGCTGTACAGAATGCAGTATCTCCACATAAGACAGCTGCTGTGTTATAAGGAGTAGAGTCAAACTGAACATTTTGAAAATTTAATGTATTTGTTTTAACAGAGTACCAGAATTTAACATATGGACACAGTATCAAGGAACATAATCTATGCCTCAGAAACGAACCAGAGGCATAGGTGTCTAATTTAGCAACTGAAGCAGATCTGCTTTTCTCCCTGATAAATCCCTTTGTGCCAGTATGACTGTGCACCTACACTGTGCTACCTTTTGCTGAAGTTGTCAAGAGAACACTTCCTAAACCTCCTAGACAATGGACTAAAACGTGGAAGCCATTAGATCATACCCCTTTCTTTTGTGCACTGTCATAGTGAGAGCATATGCATGTGAATCATAAATGTGATAAGCCTTTGGGTTTTTACATAATCTGTACCTTTCAGTTATATTTTAGTAATGGATGTCTGTATTGTCAGGCACACTAACAGCACTCTCACCACAATGGATAAGAATAGGGTGAAGGTAAGCTGCCATTCCAGAGCCAGGATCCATGACAAAACAAGGCCTCTCATGTCCCTTCATCCTGACAAATACAATTGTGGCTTCTGACTGTCACATTTAGGGAATGAATGATCATCGGTGTGTTACCGAGAAAGACATGCAAGATGATTTGATGGATCCAGCTATGCAAGTTTTCAAGGCTGGTAGTTTACTGGACTTGAGTCATATCCTGCCATCACCTAGGATGCCAAGATTCAAAAGAAAGATGTTTGTCTTTAACAATTGGCTGTGTCTCTCATGAATGAGATGGCTGGTGAGCCTTCATGCTTTGCCATGGATGGTCTGCACCTCTCTTACCAGGAATTCTTTATTGTGGCCACAGCCTTTGTTGCCACCATGGTGTCTGTTATAGGTAGAGTCCATCAACTGGACATTCCTAAATTGGTCATTTCCTGTTCAGAACACATTAATCTAGCTTTGCTCAAGAGTATAAACCATAAAATGCCCAAACTTGAAGGGAGGCCCTCCTGCAGTTTGAATGCTTAGATAGTTACATGGCCATAAAGATGTGGTTTCAGTGTAGTGGTATAGTGGTAGCACACAAGGTATTCTTGTATTTAAAAACTGTCATGCCTTCGTGCCTGCTGGTAACTGCAGGAAGGTTTATGTTTGAGAGAATCCCTCATCTCTGACAGATTCCTTGTGGCTCACAGTTTGTACTCCTCAAAATCCAAGTTACATTCAGTCAGTTATCAGTTTATTGCTACTTAAGAGATCACCTTCCTAACATGATGGATATAATCCAAACACTTTTGTACTGGCTTATTTCAATTATCCATCAGGAAGTGGGCTGACCTACACTGTAGTGGGGGAACATACTTTAATGCTTTTTTGACTTTATAAGGCCAAGACCTTTTTGAGAGAGGCTTTTTTTTTCTACCCGTCAGAAAAGCTAGAGTAGATGAGCTTGTGGGTTATAGATTATTTACACAAAAATTGAAATGTTTTTATTTTAATAAAACAGACCCCACTGATACTCTGTTACAATCTGTGTAAAAGAGAGTAATTGCCATGGACTCCAAAGATAACCACAAGGCATTCTTTAGCTATGCCAAGAATCTAAGTGGCAATTCTCAGATCTGCTCAGAGTTAGTGCAGAATGGCACAGAATACACTGAACTGACCGATATAGCCAACATCCTGGCAGACCGGTTCAGTGCAAACTTCACCCCCCCCTCTCACCCCCAAAAGGGCCCATAACTATACCAGAAGAATTTAGTGCTCCTGAAATCACTGACACTTGGGTTAAAACAGCCCTTTCCAAAGCCAAAAACACAGCGTCAATGGGATCAGATGGTGTCCCAGGCTGCATCCTACACGAGCTTGAAGATGAACTAACCCCTCACCTAAACACACTGTTTAAACTCAGCCTCTCCACAGGCTATGTGCCCACAGAGTGGTGCACAGCAACGGTTATTCTACTCCACAAAGGTGGAGCCACAATGGACCCCAGGAACTATTGCCCTGTAAGCCTGACTAGCTTGGTCTGCAAAGCTATGGAGCGCATCATCATGGATCTCATTAACAGAGACACTGGAAACCTCCAAACACTGGACCCTTACCCAGTTTGGCTTTAAGGGCAGATCATGCCTCCTAAACCTGGTGGACTTCTTTGAGACAGTTACCAAGGCTATAGACGAGGAAAAGGCGGTCCACACAACCTACCTAGACCTTGCAAATGCCTTCAACACCATTCCCCACTCAGGTATTCTAGACAAGCTCACCAGCCTGAACATAAACCTCTATATCATGAGCTGGGTTGCCAACTGGCTTCCGGACAGAACCCACATGATAAGAGTTGCAGGAGCTAGGTCTGACTCTAAACTGGTTACAAGTGGCGTTCCCCAAGGCTCAGTCCTAGGACCCCTCCTGTTCGGCATATACGTCTGAGGTACAGGCAAGCACAGGAGGAATATGGCTGACCAAGTTTGCGGATTACTGCAAACTAGGGGCTATAATTGACTCTCCGGCTGACACAGACATCCTCCAAAAGGGTCTCACTGAGACCGATACCTCGTGTCAAAACCATGGCCTCAAGCTAAATGCCAAAATGTGCATAGTCATCCCCTTTGGAAAAAACAAAGTACCCACAAACTACCAAATAGGTGGTAGCCCTCTAAATACGGAAGACATAATAAGGGATCTGGGGACCCAAGTAGATAGTAACCTCTCCTTTGATAATCACATTGCCATAGTGATTAGAAAATCCTATGTGGCCCACCTAATCACAAAAGGGTTTGCATCCAGATCGAAAGAGGTCATTAGGCCCTTCTATGCATCATTCATCAGACCCATCCTAGAGTACAGTGCCCCATTTGGGATGCACCTTGCAAGACACCTGCAACAACTGGAAAGACCACAGAAGTACCTCACCAAGAGGATCACTGGCCTCAAGCAGATGCCCTATGCAGCTCGACTGAAGAAACTCCAGCTGTATTTGGTAGCATACCGCCTACTCAGATGTGATCTCTGCCTGACATACAAGGCCATGTCCAACCCAGAATTGATGGACATGCTCCACCTAAAGAAAACCATATCCCCTCGAGTCACATGCTCCAGGTATCTAAACCTCACCACAACAATAAATAGGACGTGCTGGAGGGATAGATTCCTGTCTTAGAGACTTCCCATGCCCTGGAACAAGATTCCAATCTACATTAGGCAGAGCTCCTCGCTAACCCTCTTCAAGAGAAACCTTGATGAGTGGATAGGAAACAAAGTTTACCCCAGTGATCACTTCAGTGGCTCTGCTGGACAGAGGTGCAGGGAACTAATCTAAGGAGGCGACAAAAGCCAACACATTTTGGCTAGGCTTATAAATGCCTTCGGGCAGATAGTCTAGTACCTACCTATGAACCTATAATTTCAACTCCCTATGCACCCTGCTCTTTCCATTTTTGAGAAAATATACGAATAAGAAAATCAGAAGATTCTGGCATAATAATAGACCTTGTGTGTAAAATTTAAGTGCTGTCGAGTGGGAGTTATTAAAATGCATTGTAAACAATTGTCAGATCAGACTTGTGAAGCCTGACAAGGGAGGGGGTTTGGTTGTAATGAATATGATCGGTTATGTCAACAAAATGTTTGTTTTATTATATGGGAATACATATGATGAAATGTCTCTTAATGAGAAAAACTTGGCATGCAGTAAAATTGATGCATGTTTAGAGGAGTTGGTTCTATATGGGTATTTGTCGAGGGGTGATTATGAATATCTGTTGGTCTCTGAGCCTAGGACCCCTACGATTTTTGAGATCCCGAAGATTCATAAAAATATTACTGATCCCTGTATGCATCGCATTGTGGATGACATGCTCCAAACTGTTTTTATGTCACATTCTATTGATTGCTATTTAAAAGATTTTGTAAGGGGTATTTGGTGTGTGTGGTATGTGTGTGTGGTATGTGTGTGTGTGTGTGTGTGTGTGTGTGTGAAGACTCCTGGGACTCTAACAAGGGTCAGTGATGACTTATACCAAGATGGATTGACCTTGGTTACAGTAGATGTAAAAGACTTATTTTCTGTGATTCCTCATCAGACAGGGTTAGAGTAGTTTTCCGTGTTTTTGTGTAAAAAATCGGACTTTGATCACAATAAGCTTAAAACCTTAATGATGTTAATGGAGATGGTTTTAGATAATTTTATTTATGGGTCAAATATTTAAACCATGTTCAGGTGTGGCGATGGGCCCGTCATGTGCCCCTATGGTTGTTAACCTTATAATGGCCTACTGGGAGAACAGTTTTGTCTTCCCTTCACATTATAGAAATTGTTGGTCATTGTATGAGAGATTTTTAGAAGGTGTAATATTTTTTTGGAAAAATACTCTTTACAAACTCAATTTTTTTGAATTCCCGCATTCCACTGAGTTTCTGTAGAATTTATCATTAACTTCTCAAGTGACGAGATTAATTATTTAGATATCATTATTTTAACAATAGAAACAAGTCCTGTTTTGAGTCTTACTTGTACAGGAAACAAATGTACTCTAATTCTTCATTTCACTACAGTAGTTGGCACCCATTTCACCAGAAGAAGTAATTATTGAAATGGTAATTTGTACGATTTTCATGAATTGTGTCCCAAGATGCTAGCTTTATCCAAGAAAGCGACACATTAGAAACAATATTTGAGGTTCGTGGTTATCCTGGGAGTTGTTAAATGAGGTCTACTATGAGGTTAAAATGAAGAGAGGAAAAGGTATTTTCACCCCTTTTTTGGTCTGGTGCTCAAGGCATGTTAAGACCCATAATGATGACCACAATGGATATTGCAAAGCTGACATTAACATATAATGCAGATTTTAGAGATGTTAAAAATATTACATTTAAAAATTGAAATAATTTCATTATTAACCAGGAATATTTGGGCAGAATGGGTGGTTTACATAGAGCTGTACATAAAAAGGATGCCTACTTTGTCACTTTTAGAAAAGGTAAGCCAAGATGAGTATGTAGAATTTATGAAAAAGTGTGGACGGTGCAAGCTATGTAAAGTTATTATGGAGGGGTCTAAATTTAACACACATGGATATGGGCTGGATAAACTTGCACATAGATTTTATTATTTTAGTCCGGGGGTTGTGTACATGGCCCAATGTCAACAATGCATGTGCTTTTGTATTGGTAAAATGACACCACCATTTAAGGCAAGGGTTTACCATCACTTACTTTCTGCTTTCCTTTTTATATCATGTAATGCATTATATAGGCACCTTAGTGTCAGTGGGGATCATGGGGTTACATTTTATATTGTTGACCAGGTTGATCTTGGTGGTCAGGGAGGTCCTAAGGATGATGCTTTAGAAATGATGGAGCTTAAACAGCAACTTAAAACCAACCCTGCTACAATACTAAGTACTAATGATGTATCTGTTTCTAGCGTTTTGCAGTTAAGAAGTTTTAGGATACTATAAGGGTAGATGGAATTGATGTATTAAATCTGTTTTAATCATTATGTTTTGATTAATTGAATGGTGCATTAATTATGGTCATGTTAGTGTATCCAAGGGATGTAGACCTGAAACATGAGAAAAAGCCTGTCATATCTGATTGGTCAATGGAGTTTGAACTTTGTAACCCATTAGAACTTTTGGTTTGAAGTTGTCTGTTTTATCTGGAAAATGTATAGTAATCTGAAATTACAACAGATGAAATTTTGAGCATATGTTGATCATAGATATATAATCTTTATCCTGAAAGCTTTGTTAATTTGATTTTGTATTAAAAGTTGTATTTATCATATTTTTGGTTTTATAAGTCCAGTCTCTCACGAGTGATTGTTTCTTTTTACTGTTGACTATGTGCAGTCCCCTGTTTCTTTTGTGTAGTAGATGGTACCACTCATACTATACTAGAGGAAATTGTAAAAAATCTGTCCGCTAGCAAGTTGGATGTTATAACTTCACTGTTCTCGACCCTCATCAGACCATTAATAGAGTACAATGCTCCCATTTGCATGTTCCTCACCATACACCTGCAGCAGCTGGATAGACCAAAGAGGTTTCTCACCAAGAAAATACAGGGCCTCCAAACTATGACTCGCGTAGATAGACTGACCCCCTGTCACTGTACTCTGTATCATATAGGCTGCTTAGAGGCGACTTGTGCCTGGCTTAGTCTCTGACCCTGCCGTGATGGATATACTGCACACCAGCAAGTCAAATGGCACAAGAGTCACTCACTCTAAGGATCTTAACCTAGCCTGTGACATTAACAGAACATGCTGGGGAGACAGATATATCTCACGGAGATTGCTGCTACTCTGGAATAAACTTCCAGTTCACGTGAAGCAGAGCTTCTCACTTGCCCTGTTCAAGCGCAGCGTGGACAAATGGATGGAAGACCGCATATTTACCCTGGGGGTGGCTCACTTGTCCCTCTTTGACAGGAGTTGTTGGTGTTTATCATAGATGCACTCTGTGAATTACATCCATCTAACCAAAGACAATTTGAGGCAACTCTGTATTAACATGGCTAGGCTTGTAAGGACTCTAGTGACCCCCTATGTACCTATAAAATGCACTAACATTCACGGATGCTATACAACCTGTTTTGTCCCTCGACTACATTTCAACATCTACAGTTATGATAAAACTGATTGCAAATATTCACATGGTACAGTTGTTTAAATGCCTTCAAAGGTTCAAGAAGGCAAGAGGAGAGAGAAAAAATCTTTATCCCAATTCACCTAGTGAAAAAGTTGCTTGCTGTATTAAATGAGTCATTCTTATTCCTTGCATGATGATTATGAGGATTATTTTTTTCTTCTTATTCCCCATATTGTTCATAAAATATTTCCATTGTAAAAACTCACATTTCATGGGAGAATATTTTGTCTGGCCTGTAAGTAATCCCTCATCTCCTGAAAAAATAGACAGATAATGAAGCTAACTGATATTAAGTAGACCGGCACTCAGTTTTATTATACTTTTAAAAATGTGATTAAAGCCAAGAGACAATGTTTGCTTTTTTCAGACCCTAGAATACTGAAACAGAGGTAAGCCAAGAACAAGAATTGACCCACACAGCACAGGACCCGGGTGTAATAGTTGAACTGATTAAAATACCAGTACCACGATGAAAAAACACAGCTTTATTCCACTGAACTGAAATGTTGAGCGCTTTCTCTCGGTCAATACCGAGCTTCATCAGAATGAAATGAATATGACTAAAACAGTCCTTAAATAAAAAATCTACGACCCTGAAAAGGCCAATAGGTTGCAAACATCTTAGTTTGATAGGATTTCTGTAATGCACAAAAAGCTGAGCCCATCTGTGTGTTTATCATATTAGCTCAGGCTTCAACATTACTAAATAAATAAAGCAAAAAAAACCTTTATATATCTGTTATCTTTGGGGTTAAAACATTAAAATTTTTTTTTTCTCTTGGTTCAATTTCTCTAAATATGTGTTTTTTTTACATACCTTAATAGAAATGGACCCATTCCTATGTCCGGGCATAATGAAAGTTCATGCAATCAGTCAGCAGTGCTTCAGTCCTTAATGTTAGCCAATAATGTTTTTGTCAGCACCAGCAATGTGCCCAGAATTGCCCATTGGTTGCATATTTAAGCAATATTTGTAAATTGTTTTTTAGTTATGTTGTTCTGCCACCTATTGATGCTGTTGTTGGGACTGTCTGGGTGTCCTCCTTCCACATTGCTGTCATTTCTGCTTGCATAGCCTGGTATTTTAAGACTGTGTCTCCAAGTACATAAGACACTATAATTACTGGGAGTAGTGATTTCAGTCATCAATGCTACTTTTGTCTTTTATTTTGTGGGACTGTTTGTTTTCTTGCATCTGTTTCATGAACTGCTGGTAATGGGTGATAACGTGATGTAAACTTAATCATTCTTTATAATGCTTTGTGGTTCATACCTCCAGTGCTTCCAGCTGCTTGTATATTGTAGTGTTTGCACAATCCTTAATACAACAGTCTTGCTATATTATTGTACCTTTCAGTATACAGACCGTCAGCCAGCAACAAGATGCGCAACTGTTTCCAGTTCTGTTTCACAAAAGCCTGCATTTTTTTTGTCCCACTTTGTAAATGGACTGGTAAACCAACATGCATGAATCATACTGCCTTGGACTGCCATTATTAGCCTTTTGTCTTGTTGTTCAGTTCATCTCTCCTTAACCACTCCTGTGTCAAATCTTGGACAACATGAGATTGTTCCAGAAGTTTTTATACTAGCTACTATGTATGTGGACCTTAAGTTTTCATTCTCTTCTGGTTCTATTCTTTATATTTTTTTCCGCTTTCAGTTGTCTTCTAGTTGGATTTAAATTCCTCCTTTATTCCAAAATGCTACTGCTAAACTAAGTGAAGATCCTTACAGTTTCAAACTTTCACTGTGTCTGGATCTAGTGAAGTCAGCAGATATTTATGCAGTCTCATGACTTTAGATCTAATACATGTAGTCAAGTTTTCCAGGAGGCCTATCCACCCCTCAGAGCGAGGATATGCAATTTTATTATACATTCTGTTTTTTGATTTTTTTTTTTATGCAGCATTTTTCTCCTTTTAATGTCCAGTTGATTCACTACTTTTTAGGGGCCAGTCAGTCGCACCAAAGCTGTAAATTAGAACTGGAAGTGCAAATTGATTTATAGCTTGGACTTTATTCCTAGATTGTTTGTTTGCGTCTTTCGGCTTTTCCCAGTTAGGGGTCGCCACAGCAGAACTCCGGTCCGCTAATGATTGGCAGTAGATTTTTACGTGCTGGCTTGCCGGGCCTAATGCACAACCTTCAACAAAGGAACGCCCATTCATGCATGTCGCCACACAGAAGACGCTCTGTGAATTGAACGGGCAACGTCTGACTGACTGTGAGGCGACAACGCTACCGCAGCACCACCACCGCATATTGAGGCAGTTTTCAATGTTCACTTTAGTCTTCTGAGGCATTCCTTTTAATTTGTAGGTATGTACTAGGCCAGCTGCTCTGTGGGCTATTTCAAGCCTGGCCAGTTTCACTTTTTATGCTAGAAAATAACCTGTCCCATTTGGTCAAAGATTAGCCTTACCCATTCCGTGGTTGATAATTAAATATTAGCCCTAATGAGAATAACTGGGATCATATTGTCGATAATTTGAAGGGACCCATCCATGCATGGGATAAACCATTTAGGAGCTGCCTCTACCCCTTAGTAGTACAGGGGACAGTCCTAAGGTACATTTTTATTAACCATTTATAGGTCCAAATTTGTGCTAAAGTATGGACAGGGATGAGCTTTGTTTAACGTTGTTGGGGAACCTATTCCAGAGCAGTGGTATCCTCTGTGAGATGCACCTGTCTTTCCAAGCTGTTCTGTTGATTTCACAGATGATGTTTAGATCCTTAGACTGAGTATTTTTGATGCCAGTGACTTGCTGATGTACTGTAAGTCCATCGATATTTGGTCAGAGAATGCCTTGCATGCAAGACACGGGTTACCTCTTAGCAGTCTGTAGGATACTGAATATAGGGATAGGTCTTTGAGTCGATTCTTGTAGGATGTACTGTTTAGGCCTTGAATCCTTTTAATAAGGTATCTCTGTGGTAGCTCCGGTTGTTGCATATGTCTAGACAGATACATGCCAAAAAGGTATTATACTGCATTATTGACCTAATAATGGCTGAGAAAAGGGGGACAGTGGCATCCCTAGAGCTAGACAAAAACCTTCTGTTTATTAGCTGTTATGACACTTGGAAACATGTTGGTTGAAAGCTAGTTCACTGCCCAGATAAGTTCCCAAATCCCGAACAGTTGGGTCAGTGTATTGCCAATATGTTAGTTCCCCAGGCTAGATGACTTATCAGAGGAAATGGCAATGCACTTTGACATTACTAAGCTTTATTCTCATTTGTTAATAATTATACAGTCCCTCCTGCTGAACTTCCTTTATATCACATTCTTGTCTCAGGTTGATATTTCTTGGTGCTGCAGCTTTCACTTTTTAATGTTGCTTTTGCACTTATGTCCAGGACAAATGTCATTCTTATATCATATGAGAAAGTTTCAACAGTTTGCAGTTGTGCTTTTTGCTCTCCATCTGAACTGTACAGTTTTAAATCATTTTTGCAATGATGTCTTTAAACAAGGTTGGTTTCTGGGAGTGACAAAGAATCACTCTGGAATATATCCCTTTGAATTTGTACCCCCCAGGACAGCATGAGCTCGAGCTGAGCCTGAAATTGGTCAGTACTGATTAGTGTCGTACCTTGGTAAACAAATATAAATAAGTGAATAGTAATTTGTGATAGCTTTCTGAAAAGTCGTTTCTCACTGTTTGATAGTCACTGCAATGTAACTGATTCATTAATGGGTACATCTTGTATATCATTATCCATGAATGTGGGATGATGACAAATGCTTTATTGTAATCTATCCATGCCATACTTAGATTCTCTCCCTTTTTTAAGTGTTTATGTCTTTTTGTTTAATGTGACTTTTGTTCCATGTGACTTTTATTACCTTTTTGTTCTATTGCCATAATTGACTTTTTTTTAGATGGTTGTAACCTGTCTCCATCATTTCCAGCATATAATTTGTATGTTGTCAAAGTTATTGATATATAGTTCTTGATGTCTTGCAGGTTCACTCTTAAAGAGGAGTATTATTTTTCTTAAATTTGTGGCCGTTCGGGATGCATACAAGTAATCCTTACCCAGGGCTAAATCTAAATATATCTTTAGCGAGAAGTTAAGTACTTTATCTAGACCCAGGGTTTTCCAGTCAGGTGCTTTTCGTAATTTTGTTGGAGTTTCTCTGGCTGTTGCTTCACCCCATTACATTTCTTCTGCATTAGAGGGCCTGACTGTTTTGTTTTAATTCTTCTATCCATTCCGCAACTTTATTTTCAACAGGGGCTTCATAAATACTTCTCCAAGATGTACCCATTTCTTTTTTGATGGTGTTTCTACGCCTTTTACTTCATGTCCAAATTCTTTATAAAGTCTTTCTGGGTCATCAGTTTTGTTTGCACTGAAATTTTTAGTTTATTATTGTAAGTAATATCTGATAAATCCTGGGCTGTATGACTGTTTACTATCATTTTAGTGAAATGGACTCTGTCCAATGATCGTATCATCGACTCATGTCCGTGAAAAGTCATAGCCGAATTCTGATATTGTCGAAATACATTCCTAATTGGACCTAGGGACAAGCATTAACATGGCTTGAGATAGGGGTGATATTTGGCAATATCAGAGCTCGACATTTGTAACGTTTGAGTGTCTGACTTCATGCAAAGTGGATTTGACTGAGTCCACTTCAATAAAATGCTAGTAAACCCTGTAGGACACTTAAAAAACCACAAACTCCTTCACACAACCTCCAAATACGATACAACTCTGACCACAAAAAAAGAAAGAAAATCTTTTCACTGACTGTGAAAGAAAAACAACCAAGGAAATAAAATATCTTAATTTTATTCCTGTAGGGCACTTAGTTGCTTTTACCACATCTAGCTTTCTAATGCTTTTTGACGACCTTTTCCTTTTTCTGTATTCTTCTAACAGTGATATTTATTTTAGTTGGTTTATTGTTTTCTGTATCCGGTGTTTCCATGTAGCATTCTGCTTGACGTTCTTCATATAGATCACTGCTGCAATAGCCTAAACTATCTTGTCAAGGATACAACAGCTGGCTAGCTTCCAAAGCTTTCAGGGTACCTTCTACCCTTCCAAACTTTTAGCTCTAGTCCATGTTTAGTTTAGTTTAAAACCTTTCAACAACCTCTGTTTTTCATTTCTTTCCTCACTTCCTCTGCAGCTGCTTTTTCTAAGTGACCCAATATTTTTTTTATTTACATAATGTTTTTTCCATGATATATCGTGTTAAGGAACTTTTTATTTGTAACCAGTAGACAAACTCCAGTATGTGAGCTCAACCAGCAAAAACAATTCAAGCTGAAATTATCTTCTTAAAACACAAAATAATTTTAATATAGTTTAAGCTTTTTATTTGTAGCAGTTGACAGATGTTCTTCATGTTTCACTGTTGCAGTCATCACATTTGGGTTATCTGCTTGCAGTAGCCCTCAGTCAGCCTGATTATCAAAGTCTTGGTTCCTGCGTCGGTTGCTGTCTCATCTTCCATGACGTTAGGTAGTCAGGGGTATAAAGCATGCAGCCGATGCCATTACATCAGTCTTTCTTGCCGTGCGGTACCCAAAGCAGAAGCAGTTCACAAGTGCCAGTCGGCCGACTCCTGAAATTTTCGTTGTGGAGTTTCAGAACCGAAGTCTTCAACTAAAGGTAAGTACCCTGTTGGGGAAACTCACTCTTGCTCTAAACTGATGTCAGTAAAAGTCAGTACTTGTATTTCTTGTGGAAAGCAAATACCTCATAAAGATTTTCATTCGTACTGTATTCCTTGCCTAGGCCCTGACCACGACGTACCTCACTGTCGGTTTTGTGCCCTATTTAAACAACAAACTATTCGTCATCGGTATATTTACTCCTCTAAATATTTTGGTACTCTATTCAATTATCCTGATATGTCTTCGGTAAGCCACCCGACTACTGACATTCTGAAAAAACAAAAAGATAAAGACAAAGACAGGCCGCCTAGGTCCAAAGCTGCCGACAACACTTCTAAGCTAGTCGCCAGTTTGCCGGTACTCAGTGAGGCACTTTTGCAACCCCTGATAACCGCTACTTCAGATTTGCAGGCCTCTACTAAGACCCATTTGGAGTCCGATATGCTGCGAGATGCTTCAATTGTGGAACCTGCGGATGTCTCTACCTTGGATGGGTCCGGAGCTGTTGTGCAGGCATCAGCTTCTGAAGATGTATTCAGGCCTACTGACTTGCGTATTAAACCGACACCATCTTCTTCAAGGCCAAAAACTTGAACCATGCCTAGAAAAACGACGCCCAGACCGCATGGTCGGGCCTCTATGCCTAAAAAAACAAATGACAAGAATGGCTGAAGACCTTATTACTTTAATCAGGGGAAGCCAACCTTCCCCCTCTAAAAGACCTAGGACTGAATTAACTTATGATACTTCTGATCAGGATTCTGAAATTTCTGTTTCCTTTGATGACTAGGATTTACCCTTATTTACCTATGAGGATTATGATGCAGAGGACTCTTCCTTCTGCTTCCCCACCAGAGGATTTCTCTTTTGGTGAAATTTTGCATATTCTTAGGGAGCATTTTCACTGGGAAAGCCAGGATTACTCTGATTCTAAAAAGAGGCTTGGGGATTTCTTACTCCTGCCCCAACACAGGCCTTTAGCTATCCCTCCTGTACTAGACATTGTTGATGATGCCTTTTCGGAATCTAGCTAGGCCCCTGACTCTTAACCTCCTGCTCCCAGAAAACCTGATAGATATTACAGGGTTCCTGACTCTCTCAAGTTCCTTTTTAAAAATCCTACTGTGGATCCTGAGACCATTTCACAGGGACCCAAGGGCATTAAGGCTACTACTGCTAAAAATCCTACCCCCTCTGATAGATTCCAGGGCGCTGGATAGATGGGGTAAGAAGGTATACACTTCTGCAACCTTGGCCATTAGGGCCTTAAAGTGCCAGTTTCATATGTTAAAGTATCAGCAGCATATTATTGGATTGCTTAAACAGAAAATTATGTTGATTCCTGACTCTGCTGAAAATAAGGATTTGCAGGATTTCATGCATTCTGCTGAACAAGTTGGAAAACATACTTTGCAATGTGGTTTTGATTCACTTGAGGCATATTGCAGTGCTGCCGTCACTGGGTCTGTACTTAGAAGGCATGCTTGGCTTAAGGAGCAATCCTTGCCAGATCATGTTTAAAGCTAAATTGCTGGATGCTCCCTTAAATCAGGACCACCTGTTTGGCAACAAAGCAAAGATGGATGAAAAAGCTAAATCTATGCAAACTGTTAAAGATTTCTTATAAGTACAGCCTCCAAGTTTAGTAGGCATTGGCCCTCTAAGAATTGGTCCTTTCCTGCCTCTTCCAGGCCTTCTCGGTCCAAACCCAGAACCAGCAGAAGACCCAGACTTCAGTCATAGGGTACGCACAGGACTAAGCAGTGGGGGGCTCCCACTTCCAACTCTGGGAGTAGTAAAACTCCCCCCTATGGTAAGCTGTCTCGATGACTTAACTTTAAAACTTCCAAGCACTTCTCAACTGACTGCTCCTTTAGGGGGAAAGATTGCTCTGCAGGCAAAAAACTGTGAACTCATTACCCAGGACATATGGGTTTTAAATATAGTTTCCCAAGGATACAGATTTCACTTCCACACATTACCAACCCCAAACGGTTGGCCAGATCTACCCCCCCCCCCCCAAATCAGTGGGCAGAGGCTCAAAAGCAAGTACTTTCTCTCTTAAGCATAAGGGCTATTCAAACTGTACCAGAAGAGGAAGAGAGACAATGTTTCTACTCAAGACTTTTCCTGGTACCCAGAAAAGACCACTCATGGCGTCCTATCCTGGACCTTTCTATCCTAAACACCTTTTTGGTGATCCCAAAATTCAAGATGCTAACTCTTCACCAGTGGCTTCCTATGCTAGGCAAGGATGCCTGGTTGGCAACACTGGATTTAAAGGAAGCCTACCTGCACGTCCCAGTCAAGGAATCTTGCAGAAGATACCTACACTTCAAAGCAGGCTACATGCACTATCAGTTCTCTGCACTGCCCTTTGGCTTATCTACTGCGCCCAGGGTATTCACAAAGTGCCTAGCTCCAGTCATTGTATTTTGCAGGCAAAGAAATATTCAAATATGGCCATACCTGGACAATTGTCTAATTCAGGCAGAAAGCCAGGACATACTTTTGGATCATCTGGCATTTGTACAAAAGATGCTAACTTGTCTGAGGTACACCATAAACGAAAATAAATTGTACCCTGTCAACAAATTATATTCCTGGGAGCAAGCTTGAACACAACTTCCCAGATGGCTTTCCACACGCTAGAGAAACAAATTCATTTGAAAACTTACTTCAGACTAATGGCCACAAAAACCCTGCTATCTGCAAGGCAAATACTGCAAGCATTGGGGTTCATGGCCTCCTGCATTCTACTACTTCCATATGCAAGACTGCATATGAGGAAACTACAATGGTATCTAAAAAGCCTATGGTGTCACCATTCTCAGGATCTGGAAGCAATGATTCCTATCATACCTTGCCTACAGTTAGAGTTCCTTTGGTGGGCAGAGGCCTGCCACCAAAACCAGGGACTACCATTCACTCTACCCCCTGCCGCCCAAACCTTAACAGACGCATCAAACTATGCATGGGGGGCTCACCTGGCAGGGAAGTGCATTCAGGGCAAATGGAACCCAAGTCAAATGTACCTGCATATCAATTAAAAAGAAATGTTAGCTGTACAGAATGCGATGACAGCCTTCAAGGACCACATTCTTCCAGGACAATCAGTGGTAAAGATTGACAACGCCACTGTTATGTGGTACATAAACAAGCAGGGAGATGCACATTCTTACACCCTCTGCAGACTAGCCATGGCTCTGTGGAACACAGCCTTGAGCTACCAAGTGCATCTACAGGCTCAATTCCTGCCAGGAAAACTAAATACACTGGCAGACGAACTAAGCAGAAATCTCATGGACCCCACACGAGTGGAAACTGGAACCAAAGACTCAA
Source organism: Protopterus annectens (assembly GCF_019279795.1). Classification (NCBI taxonomy): domain Eukaryota; kingdom Metazoa; phylum Chordata; order Ceratodontiformes; family Protopteridae; genus Protopterus; species Protopterus annectens. The sequence continues at coordinate 135,962,862 of NC_056739.1, forward strand.
CATGTTGATAAACAAATGGGGGAGCCCAGATATAGACCTGTTTGCCACCTCCCAGAACTACCGATTGAACAAATTCTACACAAGGACTCCCCACAAACAAGCTTGGAAAGTGGATGCCCTGTCCTTCAGCTGGAAAAATCTATCAGTTTATGCCTTTCCTCCTCTACCTCTCCTCTCCAAAGTACTACTAAAGCTCAAACAGGACAAACCAAGGAAGATACTGATTGCACCAGACTGGCCACACCAGCACCAGTACCTCCTTTTGCGCAGTGTGTCACTGCTGGCTCCATGACACCTGCCTGAGACCCCTACCCTGCTGTCACAGCAGGAGGGCCAGATTCTGCATCCTCAGCTTCAAACACTGAACCTGGCAGCCAGGCCAATTGCCTAATCTGTCTGTTACCATCCCTCAGTAAACAAGTGTTGGATGTCATTTTGGAGGCAAGGAGGTCTAGTACTAGAAAATCTTATGCTGAAAAATGGAAAAGATTCTGTGCCTGGAACCAAGCTCAAGGGATGGGCACAGCAGCGCCCAATTTACCTCGGATTCTTCAATACTTAACTGAGATGCTTCACAAGGGCTTTTCCTTTTCCTCCATCAAAATTAATGCCTCAGCCATTTCAGATCATTACAACACAGAACCACTCCTCTTATCTCATCCACTACTAAAGCAGTTCCTCAGAGGGACCAAAAACTTGAGACCACCTAGGAGATCCCCAACTCCAGCCTGGGACCTTAACTTTGTATTGGAAAAACTCACTCTACCTCCTTTTGAGCCAACTGAAAGTGCAGAGTTAAAATTCCTTTCTTGGAAAACAGCAGGGTATCTGAATTACAGGCCCTTATGGCAGTGGAACCTTTCATCATCTTTCATGCGGACAGGGTGTCCCTCAGGACCAATCCCTCCTACATGCCCAAGGTAGTATATCCAGTGTAGCTCTTAATCAGTTCATTCATTTGACAACCTTCTTTTCTAATCCACAGAACAAAGGGGAACGGATACTGCACTCCTTAGATGTGCACAGACAACTTAGATTTTACTTGGACAGGACTAAACCTGACAGGACTAAACCTCAAAGGAAATCTGAACTGCTTGTGGCATTTGCTGCAGGGGCAAAGGGGATGGCTATTTCAAAGGAAACCATTTCTAAATGGATAGGCCATTGCATTAATTTCTGCTACAAGCACCATGGAAACCTATCCCACAGGGGATTAGAGCACATTCAACCAGGGCTGCAGCTACCTTTACAGCCTTTCTCAGAGGTGTCCCAACCAGGGACATCCTAGAAGCTGCAACCTGGAGTTCTGTACATACTTTCACCAAGCATTACCATTTGCCAATTTTCTCTGAATCCAGAGCTGGCTTTGCCACTGCAGTCTTGCAGGGCCTTATAGCTGGTCCTAATGCGGTCTAAATTCCTCCTCCCATCCTTAGCTTTGGGAATCTACCCAAATGTAATGACTGCAACAGTGAAACACGAAGAACATAGTACAGTTGTGTACACTTAACATAAATGTAGATGTTCATGTTTTCACTGTTGCCGTCCTGGTTACCCTCCATCCAGCCCCCTGACTTCTTTTGGCTATACCTCTATTCTCCTTTACTATGCTTAAAAGCTTTTTGGTGTATTTGCTTTTTTGTTGGAGGTATAACCTTGCGTATATATATTTCATTGCTTCCTATTTGGGGGCAGCTGACATCTGGGGCAAGAAAAACTGATGTAATGGTGTCAGCTGCATGCTTTATACCCTTGACTACCTGACGTCAAGGAAGATGAGACGGCAACCAACGCAGGACCCAAGACTGATAATCAGGCCAACTGAGAGCTACTGCAAGCAGATAACCCAAATGTGATGACTGCAACAGTGAATACACTCTGACATCTACATTTATGGTAAGTGTACACAATTGGGTGGGAGGGTGGCCTAATGGTTAAGGTGTTTGCCTTACAAACACAAGGTGCAGGGTTTGAGCCTCACAAGGGGTAATTGGCTAGGCTTAAAATGGCTCGCAAGGGCAGTTAGCTTAGTACTAACCTATGAAAAATAACTATGAAAAACTGTACTTTTTCCTTCAGCAAGTATTTTGCCTTTGGGTAATTTCTGTCTTTATTTTTGCTTACGTTATCTTCTGTCTGGAAATTCTGGGCTTCTTGTGTAATAGTTAAAATACATAATTTTTCCTTATCTCTAACAGTCCACTTTATTGTCATAGGCTTCTTGGTTGACTTGCTGTTTTTATTTATTTATTTATTTATTTGTATGGACTACTGCATCCTTCACTGCTGAGGTTGTGGCACCCTTTTCTCCCGTAGTTTATCAGATTTCCATCTTAGACCAGATTTAAGATACTGTGCAGTCTGTTCCTAGATAGCAGAAAAGTTAGTTAAATCAAAAGATGAGATAGAAGCACATAGGGTGAAATGTGCTTATGGTTGTATATGCAGCTCACAGAAGCTGCCTTGTGAGGATAGTTTAAAGAAGGCATGCATGGGTGAAACACACTCTTAGAATGAGAACATTAGATCAAGACATCTGAATGTTCCTGTATTGCAGACTTTTTATTTGGTTATTGAACTGATGATGGAATGTTGATGTAGAAAAGAAAAGCAAAAGTCTTCATTCAACATTTTGTATATGCACTTCCTACCCTCAGTGTCAGACGTGGAAAGGGACAACACTTTTGTTGGTAAATGCTGTTTAAATGGAAAGGGGCAACACTTTTGTATGTAAACGCTGTTTAAATGGAAGCAGAATTTCATTACCCTGTACTTTTATTTTAGTTATTGGTGCATAATCTGATATAGTTATTTGGAGCACATCAAGGTTGTTAGTTAAATGCACATGTTCCTGTGAAATGTAAATTCTGTCTAGCCTAGCCCAGTGTTTGTACCTTGTTGAATAATATGTAAATTCACTCCAACTCCTAGTACTGAATTAAAGTCTTCCATGCAAATACTTTCATAAATGTCTTCAAAGATCTACCCTCTTTGTTATATTTTCCCTTCTGAGCCCACCAAACTCTTCCTCATTGTTACAGATCAAATTCCAGTCCCCCTATAGGTAATATTCTTTGCTAAAAGCTGATTATTTTTCCCAGAATTTTCTTAAGCTTCATTATAGCAGTTTTAGGTGGAATATAAATAACATCATTAAATCCTCCTCCCTTGCCAGTAGCCCCTTAGTACTACAAATCTGCCATTATTATATTTTTATGCTCTTCTGTCATGCTTGGAGCTCCTCTTGCAATTAATATAAATACTTCTCTTTTTCTTTGTCCCAGGTATTGTGCTGAATAACCACCCTGAAACCCTTCTTTATCAAATTCACATGTTCAGTTCTTTCCTGTTGTCTCCTGTAGCATAGCTCTTTGCACTCTGCATTTTTTATTAAAGTTCACTATTCTTTTCTGTATTTATCTGTTGACCATTGACATTTAAAGACATTACAGAAACCATCATTGTGTTAAGTTATGATTCCCACATTTTATGTATAACAGCTTTTTTGTTGTATGCTTAATGTTTGGCAGGTTGATTTTCATACAGTTGTTTCTATCGTATTAACTGAGTCCGTCGCATCTTACAAAACTTTGTTTTATTGAATGGCTTCAAATAAAAATGCAAACACACCCCTGATACCCCTAACTTATTAACTTAATACTAAGAGAACACAATTTACATCTTCAAATATTGAAGATTTACTCTCCTAATAGGAACATGTATCCCAAACAGACAGCCACATTCATAGACTTGGGTTAACCTAAAAGAAAGGTTATCCATGCCAAGGTGCATGGCACAGCCTGTACTTCTAAGTGCTGTCTGGATTTGTCTTATCTTTACAGCTCTGCCAGCTGGGAAAGCACTTGAATGCTTTCAGAAAACATCATCTCCTAGTCATTTTTCTTTATCAGATTATCTCCATGGAGACGTGAGGACCAGACACAGGGTTGTTACTAAGCCTATATTTATTTGCTAGAAAAAAAAGCTTTATAATATTCAATTTTATTTTTCATTTGCTTTCTTTTACAACTTGTTGCTAGATCAAGCTAATGACCTTATCCAATCATTCTGTTTTGCAAGGATGAAAAAAAGTACATAGTTTTTTTTTTCTCATGCTCTTTTGAACACTTTTTTTTTTTACATTGCACTGCCTACATTTTTTTTAAACTGAACAAGGAGAAAGAGAAGGGAGAAAAAAAAACAAGAGCACCTGTTTACATTAGTATCCTCCTTACAACTAAAATAACTGAGAAAACTTTATAGTATGTAAAGAAAATCATACACTATAAAAATGCTAACCAATCAAAACATTTTTTTCTTAAAATTATATTTCCCTCCTCTTCCCCTCTCCTAAGTATTTTTCCGAACATTAATGAGATGAAGTAGGGCATATGCTTTAGAGTCCTCTACGAGTTTAACAAAGTCCAAGATTTCCAGATAATGTTCTTCTGTCATGTTTCACAAATACAGTTATTACTTTGTAATCCCACATTTTTCAATTGCCAGGCTACTTAGGTTCATAGGTAGGTACTAGGCTATTGGCCCTAGGGCCTATATAAGCCTAGCCAAAAAATGTACCCTGGCTTTTGCCACCCAAGAAAATTATTTTCCTGTGCCCCTGTTGAGCAGAGCCACAGAAGTGATCCCTGGGGTGAATTTCCCATTTCCCATCCAATCATCAAGATTTTTCTTGAGTGTTAATGAGGAGCTCTGTTTGACATAGATAGGTAGTCTGTTCCAGAATATGGGAAGTCTCTGGGACAGGAATCTATCCCTCCAGCATGTTCTGTTTATTGTGGTGACAAGGTTTAGGTCCCTAGAGTGTGTAGCCCGGAGGGATTGGGATTTCTTTATGTGGAGCATGTCCAACAGCTCTGGGTTTGACATAGCTTTGTATGTTAGGCAGAGATCACCCCTGAGTAGGCGATATGCGATGGAGTAAAGCTGTAGTTTTTTGAGACAGTCTGCATAGGGCATTTGTTTGAGGCCAGTAATCTTCTTTGTGAGGTATTTCTGTGGTCTTTCCAGTTGTAGATGTCTTGTGAGGTACATACCAAAAGGGGCGTTGTACTCTATAATGGGTCTAATGAGTGATGAGTAGAGGGGAACAATGACCTCTTTTTTTCTGGATGAGAATCCTTTTGTGATTAGATGAGCCACGTAGAAGGATTTCCTGACCACTGTGGCAATGTGATTATCAAAGGAGAGGCTACTGTCCACCTGTGTCCCAAGGTCTCTTATCACGTTTTCGGCATTAAGTAGACTACCAGCTATGTGGTAGTTCATGGGTACAGCGTTTTTACCAAAGGGGATCACTTTTTGGCATTGAGTTTCAGGCCATGGCTTTGACACCAGGTATCTGCCTCAGTGAGGCCCTTTTGTAGTTTGTCTACATCGTTAGGAGTTTCGATTATGGCTCCTAGTTTGCAGTCATCTGCAAACTTTGTTAGCCAAAGACCTTCTGTGTCAGCCTGCACTTCAGAGAAGTATATACCAAACAGGAGAGGACCCAGGACTGAACCCTGTGGTACTCCACTTGTCACTGGTCTGAAGTCGGATTTGGAATCCACTACTTTCACAGTGTGGGTTCTGTCAGTGAGCCAGTTGGCAACCCATCTTGTGACATAGGGATTTATACCTAGTTTAGTGAGCTTAATTCCAGAGTGGGGGTGGTGTTGAAAGCCTTGGCGAGATCTAGATAAGCTGTGTGAACCATTTTACCTATCTATGGCTTTGGTGACTGCTTCAAAGAAGTCAATCCAGTTTAGGAGACATGATCTGCCTTTTACAAATCCAAACTGGGTAGGGTCCAGAGTTTGGAAATTACCAATGTCTTTGTTTATGAGTTCCACGATGATACATTCCATGGCCTTGCAGACCAGGCTCGTCAGGCTAATGGGGCAGTAGTTCCCGGGGTCTGTTGTGGCTCCCCCTTTGTGGAGTGGGATAACCGTCGAGGTGCACCATTCAGTGGGTACAAAGCCTGAGGTGAGGCTATGATTGAACATGGTACTTGGGTAGGGTGCCAATTCATTCTGTAGTTCGTGTAGAACGCAGCCTGGGATATTGTCAGGTCCCATGGATGCTGTGTTCTTGGCTTTGAAGAGTGTGTTTTTTACCTGTGCAGCCGTGATTATAGGAACTTTGCATTCTTCCGGTATAGAGATGGGCCCTCTAGGGGGTGAGAGGGAGGTAAAGTTATTACTGAACCTATCTGCTAGGATGTTGGCAATATCAGTTGGTTCTGTATATTTAGTGCCATTGTGCTGCAACTCAGAGCAGATCTGAGTGTTCCCATTGAGCTTCTTGACATAGCTATAGACTGCTTTGTGGTTGTCTTTAGAGTCGGTGGCAATTTTTTTTTTCGTAACTAGGTTGGAGGATTTTATGAGGGATCTCAGCTCCTTACTGAGGTTGACCAGGGAGTTCCTCCAGTCATGGGATTTTACCGTCTTTTGCAACAGTTTCTTTCTTCTGTTGTAGAGTTTGTTTATGGCAGAGGACCACCAGATTGGCTTCCTTTTTTTGGAAGATAACATCTTGGTTCTATTGGGGATAGCATGTTCCATGCACTCGTGTAAGTGCTTATAAAGTGCATTTGTGTAGGATTCAGCAGTCATACCTCTATTTTCCGTCTGCATGGGTGTCATGAAGTTTGCCACTTCTGTCTTAAGAAGTGTGGCTTTGGAGAAGTTTTTTACGATGGTTTCCCTAATTGGGGATGGGATGTGGATGTCTAGGCTAATTAGCTTGTGGCCGGATCTGACCAACAAGGAATTGACCTCTGGTGTGGAACACCGGTTTCCCATGTTGGTAATAACCAGGTCTAGGATATTGCTGCCCCTGGTGGGGGTGTGAATAAGTTGATCCAATGCGCTGGAATTTATGAATTCTAGAAAACGTTGCGCAAAAGTGTTGGTACATGAGTAGTTTTCCCAATTAATGGTGGAGTAGTTGAAATCGCCCATTATTAGGGTGTTAGGTTGTACCCTAATACTTTCTATTGTATCAAGAAATGAGGAGTGGGAATCCTGGGCCATGGTGGGGAGTCTGTAGCAAGCTACAGTTTGTATTGCGGTCTTGCCCAGAGTTAGTTGCACTTGGATAATCACGGATGCATTATGCTGTGCAACTAGCCTGGAGGTGTGGATATCCTTAATGAATATGGACTCGCCTCCGCCTTTAGTGCTTCGTTCTGGGTTAGGTGGCCGAAAGGTGTGGTATGAATTGTAGCCTGGTAATGCAGGGGTGCTCTCTGGAGCTTTGAACCAGGTCTCGTTCACTGCACAGATGTCAATGTTCTCCATTTTAAGGAGTGCCTCGAGTGAGTGCATTTTGAGGTTTAGACTTCTAGCATTGAGTAGCATTACCCTCAGATTTTGCTTGCTTGTACCTGTTACGGTGGTGAATTTGTCATTTGAATCTTGCCTAAAAAAGGCACTATAGGGGTGGCAAGAGCCTTGGCCAGTATCCAGAATCCTAAGGGCGACAGGTGCAGGCCATCTCTGGCAAAGCATGGTGGTCTGTCAATCATGTTGTCCCAGGCAGACAAATACTGGATCCTCTTAGAATGACACCAGCAGCTTAGCCAATTGTTGAAGTCAATCATTTTGTCCTTGTACTGTGGTATCATTCTGGGTGATGGCAGGATGCTACTTAGGGCTATGGTCATACCTGCCTGGGATACAAGACTGGAGAGCTCCTCCATGTCTCTCTTCATGTAGTCCAGGGAGGTACGTCTCAGGTCATTCACACCAACATGGACAATGACAGTGTCATATTTGTACTTATTGTGGAGTGACCCGAGTGCTTGCATTATGTGGTGGATCCTGGCAGCTGACAGTAACTTTCTCCTTGTTTAGTCTAGTGAGTAGAACATTAGTGTGCCTGACTATAGAGTCAGCTATGACTAGAGTGTTGGGTACGTTGTTATGCCTTATGTGCTGTGGTTGAGTGGCACACTGAGTTTGTGGGCTATGTGTCATTTGGGTTGTGTTGGGGGGTGGAGTTTGCTTGCGTTTATGCTTTGGATGTCCCTGATGCTTGGGCAGGTTTTTATTGAGAGCCTCCGCGAATGTAGGTGTGTGTTTTGTGTTTGTGTGCGTGTGTGTATTGTGGTGTAGGTTTTGAGGGACTATGTGATGAGTGTGGTGCAAGTACCTTCTCCTCTTGACTGTCTAGTCCAGTCTTGGGTGAAGAGAGCTTTGCTTCAAGTTTGGCTATATAAGTGCATCTCTCACAGGTTGCAGTGTTGGGTGGTAGGAGGAGAGGGTTGTCTGTGTACATGAGGCAATTGCTGCATTGCCCCAAGATGCCCAGATTCATCAGGTAGACAGGAGAATCTCCATCTCTCAAATCCTGTCTCTGCTTCATTTCCAACTTACTCTTGATTCTTCTATTCAACACTTTTGATTTTTTTCCTTCTCTTAAGCATTTTCTGTTGAAACATTGGAAAAGGTTTCACTGACGGGGTCTCTGTGGTCTTTATTACCAGAAGAACAAGAAGCTGTCTCCTGTTTCACAGCTCACTTTTTGTTGAACAAACTTATTTATTTCCTCTGCATGTACTACATCTAAAAAGATTTTGTCCCTCAACGAAAAAAGATAGCTGAGTAGAGAAGTTTGAATTTCACACCAACTTCTCGACCTGCCCTGACTAGTGGAATAAATTTACTCCTCTTCTGCCTAGTGTACAATGAGTAATCATTTTCCACAAACACTCCACTGTCTCTTCTGCCTAGTGTACAATGAGTAATCATTTTCCACAAACACTCCACTGTCTCTCACTGTATTACTTTGTCTTTCTGTCACAGTTTTGTCAGAATCAACTCCTTCTGCTGGTAGGATTGCGTCTTTACTATTAAAGGTCTAGGTTATTTTCTCATAGCCAGGTTTGGAGCATATAGACAGTGTGTCCTTCCAGTTAACAGCTGCTGATGTGGAATACCATTCCAGTAGCTAATTTGTGATTTCTTAAAATTAAGTCCATTCCTTTCAGCTTCTCTGATGCAGCAGAAAGTTTTCTGTACATGCTGTGTTCTCTAATTGTATTATTTTTTTAAAACATCTCATCTTAAAGCAGTCTCACATTCAGCCAGCCTATTTTGACCTCTGATTTTTTGCAGTTTTATCACCTCATCTGAATAATCTGTTTTAAGCTTCTTCCATTTTTCCAGACTTTTGCTGTTTGAGCTGATGCACTCCATCAGTGTTTTGTTTATTTTAACCAGGTCTGTGTGCAGTTGTATACTTTCCTGTGGATTACTGGAAGTCCTGTCTCGAGCTTGCACTGCTTTTTGCTGACCAGCTGCCAGTACTCTTCCCAGTCAGTGTTTTTTCTCACTTTTTGTAGCTGACTTTCTTTCAGGTCCTGTGTATTTCTTTTTTTTTCTGGCATCCAGGCAGTGCAGCTGCTAACAAGTTACTGAAATTTACTCAGAAGTACAAGTCCACTGGCTTTTTCCTGCTGAATTTCAGTTTTCACACTGGGTGAGCTAGAATTAAGCTGTTGCTCAGTGTGCAGCCATCTTGGAAGTCAGAACTGTAGATGTTTAGAGTTGAGAGCATTTGTGAGTTTCAACATCTCTTTTGTGTTTTTGTATTTTTGTTCCAATGTCCCTGCACTTGAATCCCCAAAGACCCTAGTCCCTAAGGAAAATCTGAATGTCTGCTACAGACTTTGATGGAGCTGGAAGGGAAAATAGGAGACATGGATTCTTGTAAAAGTTGGTCTCCACCAAAATATCTCCCTTTACACAAAACCCAAAACTGGAATTTGGGATGTTCGGGAATGTTTATGTTGGAGGTACACATATTTAGGTAACGCAGAATTTTTGTCACATGGAGACTAGCCAGAGAAGTCATGAGACTTATAGATGCCATGTGACCTAGAATCTTGAGAAATTCACAGGCTGAGATGGTAGTCTGAGTGGACAAAACTCTGGATTATATCTACATACAGATGTACCTCCGGTGGAAGAAAAGTGCTTTGAACCAAGATATCTAGGAGACGCTCCAGGAAAAAAATGCTATGAGAAGTAGTTGGATAACTTTGAGCATCATTCCCACTGCTACAGTGGCCTTCAAGCTAAAGGGTTGTTTCACTGTCCAGGAAAAAACGGACCAACTTCACAAAGCTCTGACCCCCCCCCCCCCCCCCCAAGCCTTTACTCTGAGTGCTGATCGGCTAGCACCAACAAGAAAAATCTGCAGACAGGATGAAGATGACTTCAGTACTTTCTTGTCACCTCAAGGAGAAGAATCTCGGGGGCTTTAGAGGAGCAGCTGTCGAGTTTCATTTCTGGTACACAGTTCCGTGGTGGGGAGCTCCTCCACATGGAAATTGCTGCCCTTGTAAGAAAATACTATTTAATTTGCTTTTTCTGTGTAAAAGCAGTGTTTTTCCTCAGAATCCTGATAATTTTTAATTCGTATAGGAAGTTTCCTGCCAGGGACTGCTTTTTTTACCTATTAATGTTATTTAAATAGTTGGCGGGGGGGGGGGGCTATTTGTATGAAATATGGATTTATTGCTTGTGTAAGCATTTATTTTGTGACTAAAAGTATTACTTTGGGTTGGGCAGGGATGTGTTGTGTCATTGCAGTGCTTCTGTTCACTTAACTTATGTGCCATTTTCTGTCCGTGTATTTAATGCCTTAGTGACAGGGAATATGTGTGCTGCTTGTAGTTTAAGGGGCTGGGTAGGATAAGAAGTGTGAGAATTGTGCTGCTTATGAACACTCTGACAACTTACCTTCTCACCAACTCACTCCAGTAAGGTTTACCAATTTTAGCATCTCCACCTGGGCCGCAGGATGAACACTGGTCCTACCGATTCCTCACCCATTGTACCTGGAAAGAAAAGAGCACTTCTCAGGGAGCTATTGCCAGTGCTGAGACTTCAGTCCAGACCTTAGACTATAGTGGGTGAACCTGTAGTGGCCATCAGTTGTTCCTCGGACCACTCACTTGCCTCTCTGGCTTACTGTGGTGTCCTTTTGGCCACCAAAAACTGGGGGGATCAGCCCCATCCTCCAACTGTTCCAGTGTCTTATCTGGTCTTGGGAGAACCATATTCTCTAGGGCTGGGAGACACCCCAGGAGATTCATTATGGGGTAACTGAGGCAAGAGACCATTAGACTGGTCAGGAATCCCTCCTTTGTGTCTGTCTTCCTTCACAGAGACTCCTGTAAGAAAAAAATAAATACTTCTTGTTTATTACAAGAAGTTATTACAGCTAAGAAAGATAAAGCTGTGAATCTTGGTGTCCAGAAGCCATTGCAGGTGGGGCTTTACCTACAGATTTGCATGTTTAACTCTCTGACTGTGAGGCAAATATTAACTGTTGTATTCTAGTGGAGGAATTTTCTTTAAATCTGACCATAGCCAGGATGAATGATCTATTTTTTTGGGAACAGATAGATGTTCCCCCTGATCTGAACAAATGGTTATTCCTCATTCCTTGCCCATCCTTTCTATACTGCCAGCCCTGGAAGAGGATAACTGCAGGAACCATTAGACACACACTACACAGTCATTAGTTCCTGAAAGATCTGATCAAATGTATAAAGTGCCTCAGACTAATAAATTACTTTTCGCTTACCGTAGCTCAGACATAACAGCCGTATTTACTTGTTTGACTTTTGACAATAGTTAGATCCTGAACAAAAATCCTTCTTGTGATTAGATTGCAAGGTGTTTGCTTTCAGAATTCTCAATTATCAGGTGTATGTGTGTGTGTGTGTGTATATGTGTATATATATATATATATATATATATATATAAGGGTATCCGGCATAAAATTTTGCCAACTCATACATACGGATAACAGTACAAATATACATACCGGATCGGTAGAGGCCTGGGTTAACAACGACCGCCACCAGTACTGTTGGCTAACAGCGTGCTAGCGGAAATTGGGCTACTGTTGGTCAAAGTAGGAGAAGAGGGGGAAGGCATGCCCGAAGGCAGATAAAGGCGAGGACTGTGGTAGTGAGGGTCAGAACTTTGAATGTTGGCAGTATGACTGGTATAGAGAGAGAGCTAGCTGATATGGACAGAAAGAAGGTTGGTATATTGTGTGTGCAAGAGACCAGATGAAAGGGGAGCAAGGCTAGGTGTATCGGAGGCGGGTTCAAATTGTTTTATCATGGTGTGGATGGGAGAAGAAATGGCGTAGGGGTTATCCTGAAGGAACACTATGCTAAGTGTTTTGGAGGTGAAAAGTGTGTCGGATAGAGTTATGTGTATGAAGCTGGAAAAATTGATTGTGTAATAATGAATGTTGCTAGTGCATATGCTCCACAAGTTGGGTGTATGATGGATGCGAAAGAAAAATTTTGGAGTGAGTTGGATGAAGTGGTGATGACTGTACCCAAGGGTGAGAGAGTGGTGATTTGAAGCAGATTTCAATGGGCATGTTGGTGAAGGGAGCAGAGGGGATGAGGAAGTGATGGGTAGGTATGGTGTTAAGCAAAGGAATATAGAAGGTCAAATGGTGGTGGATTTTGCGAAAAGGATGGACACGGCTATGGTGAATACGTATTTTAACAAGAGGGAGGAGCATAGGGTGACATACAAGAGTGGAGGAAGATGCACACAGGTGGATTATATCTTATGTAGGAGGGCCAGTTTGAAGGAGATTGGAGACTGTAAAGCGGTGGCAGGGGAAAGTGTAGTTAGGCAGTATAGGATGGTGGTTTGTAGGATGACACTGGTGATCAAGAGGAGGAGGAGGAGTGTGAGGGTAGCACCAAGGATCAAATGGTGGAAATTGAAAAAGGGTAATTGTGAGGTGGAGTTCAGGGATAAATTAAGACAGGCACTGGGTGGCAATGAAGCGTTACTGAATAGCTGGGTAACTACAGCAGAGCTAGTAAGGGAGATGGCTACAAAGATGCTTGGTGTGACATCTGGAAGGACAAGGAGACCTGGTGGTGGAATGAGAAAGTACAGGAGAGTATACAGAGAAAGAGGTTGGTGAAGTGGGATTGTCGGAGGTGAATAAAGTAGACAGGAGTACAAGGAGATGAGGTGCATGGCAAAGAGGTGGTGAAGGCTAAGGATAAGGCGTATGAAGAGTTGCATGAAAGGTTAGATACTAAGGAGGGAGAGAAGGACCTGTACTGATTGGCTCGTCAGAGGGACCAAGCTAATAAAGATGTGCAGCAGGTAAGGGTGATAAAGGATAATGAGGGAAACATACTCACAAGTGAGGAGAGTGTGTTGAGCAGATGGAAAGAGTACTTTGAGGGGCTGATGAATAAAGAGAATGAGAGGGAGAGAAGGTTGGATGATGTGCGGATAGTGAATCATGAAGTGCAGTGGATTAGCAAGGAGGAAGTGAGGATAGCTATGAAGAGGATAAAGAATGGAAAGGCTGTTGATCCAGATGATATACCTGTGGAAGCATAGAGGTGTTTAGGTGAAATGGCAGTGGAGTTTTTAACTAGATTGTTTAATGAAATCTTGGAAAGTGAGAGGATGCCTGAGGAATGGAGAAAGTGTTTTGGTACAGATTTTTAAGAATATGGGTGATGTGCAGAACTGTAGTAACTACAGAGGGATTAAATTGATCAGTCACAGCATGAAGTTATGGGAAAGAGTAGTGGAAGCTAGGTTAAGAAGGGAGGTGATGATTAGTGATCAGCAGTATGGTTTCATGCCAGGAAAGAGCACTACAGATGCGATGTTTGCTCTGAGACTGTTGATGAAGTACAGAGTAGGCGGGAAGGAGTTGCATTGTGTCTTTGTGGACTTAGAGAAAGCATATGACAGGGTGCCTAGAGAGGAGTTGTGGTATTGTATGAGGAAGTCGGGAGTGTCAGAGAAGTATGCAAGAGTGGTACAGGATATGTACGAGGGTAGAGTGACAGCGGTGAGGTTTGCGGTGGGAGTGACGGATGCGTTTTAAGGTTGAGGTGGGACTACATCAAGGATCAGCTCTGAGCCCTTTCTTATGTGCAGTGGTGATGGACAGGTTGTCAGATGAGATAAGGCAGGAGTCCCCGTGGACTATGATGTTTGCAGATGACATTTTGATCTGTAGTGAGAGTAGGGAACAGGTGGAGGAGACCCTGGAGAGGTGGAAATATGCTCTAGAGAGAATAGGAATGAAGGTCAGCAGGACTAAGACAGAATATATGTGTGTGAATGAGAGGGAGGATAGAGGAATGGTGAGGATGCAGGGAGTACAGGTGACGAACGTGGATGAGTTTAAATACTTGGACTCAACAGTTCAGAGTAATGGTGAGTGTGGAAGAGAGGTGAAAAAGAGAGTACAGGCAGGATGGAGTGGGTGGAGAAGAGTGTCAGGAGTGATTTGTGACAGACGAGTACCAGTAAAAGTGAAAGGGAAGGTTTACAAGAAGGTAGTGAGACCAGCTATGTTATATGGGTTGGAGACAATGGCCTTGACAAAAATACAGGTGCCAGAGCTGGACGTGGCAGAGTTAAAGATGTTGAGATTTGCACTGGATGTGACAAGGGTGGACAGGATTAGGAATAAGTATATTAGAGGGTCAGCCCAGGTTGGAAGGTTTAGAGACAAAGCCAGAGAGGCAAGATTACGTTGGTTTGGACGTGCTGAGGAGGGATGCAGAGTATATTGGGAAAAAGTTGTTGAGGATGAAGCTGCCAGGTAACCGGAAAAGAGGAAGGCTTAAGATAAGGTTTATGGATGTGGTGAGAGAGGACATACAGGTGGTTGGTGTGACAGAGCAGGATGTAGAGGACAGGAAGAAATGGAAACAGATGATCCGCTGTGGTGACCTCTAATGGGAGCAGCCGAAAGAAGATTATATAAGCAAAGGCTTAAAATTGCAGATGCTATATAATCGACCCAAACACTACGAAAATACAAAATCTTGAGCACACACATCAGCAATTTTTTTCCCCAGGGAAAAAAAATCACTGATTCGTAAAACACCCCCACAAAAAATAAGGGGGAGGGCTTTGCCCCCCTACTTAAATATACCAACTCCGAGATCGCACCACGGTGGAGGAAATGACAAGGTCACGCAAATGGCCCAGTGATTTTTTTCCCTAGGAAAAAAATCACTGTTCCGTGCTTTCGGCATTTTGCGTAAACACATTCGAAACAGCATTCACAACTTTAAGCGTTCACTTAAATAATAGAAACCATATATATATATGTGTGTATATATATATATATATATATATATATATATATATATATATATATATATATATATATATATGCAATTTCATACTTTGTCATATAGACACTGAGGGAATTTACCGCACTTCCTACATAAGATGGCTCTTTTCTGAATCAAAATGATTTTACCTTGTCACAGCTTTCCAACCATGTTTTAATGAGTGTGGTAGGATTTTACAGAGTGTGGTAGGATTTTACAGATACGTAGTCTGTATGCCACTGCTACTGCTACAGAAGATATAACAAGTTTACTGATGAGGTAAAGTTTGAAATGTTAGATTCTGCTTTAGACAAGGAGGTATTGTTTGGCTCTACTGCTACCCGTGATCTAAAAAAAGGATGAATGAGGGAAACTGATTCAGGGAGTTGCTAAGATTTTTCATGTCCGTCAATGTAAATCTTCTAGGCCTCCTTTTTCCCTAAAAAGCCAAATAAACAAAACCAGTCATATTGTGGCAAACAAAGATCTAAAAATGAGATAGCTGGAGGGAAATAATTCCTTTCAGAAAGAGACGGAGCAGCAATACAAGATGATGACGCCTGCATTCTTTTTCGAGAGAGACAGAGCAGCAGTACAAGATGATGACGCCTGCATTCTTTTTTAAAAGAGAGCAACAGTACAAGATGATGACGCCTGCATTCTTTTTAGAAAGGGACGGAGCAACAGTACAAAATGATGCCGCCTGCATTCTTTTTCGAAAGAGACAGAGCAGCAGTACAAGATGATGCCGCCTGCATTCTTTTTCGAACGAGATGGAGCAGCAGTACAAGATGATGACGCCTGCATTCTTTTTCGAGAGAGACAGAGCAGCTGTACAGGATGATGCCTGCATTCTTTTTCGAAAGAGATGGAACAGTACAAGATGATGATGCCTGCATTCTTTTTCGAAAGAGACCGAGCAGCAGTACAAGATGATGATGCCTGCATTCTTTTTCTTCCTTCCTGCCTCTGAGAAATATCTCTCCAATCCTTCCCACAAGTTGGTTTTTCAGCATCTCCCTTTGGGACAGATGGTCTCAGAATCTTGGGTGCTTTAACAGTTGTGCAGCTCAATTAGAGATGGGACTACATATAAAAACCTCCTTTCAGGGGAATTCCTTCTCGCCCTCTGAACCAAAATGATATTTTCCTCAGGTCTTTATGTACCCTAGGAGTTCTAGAACCAGTGCCTACAGGATAAAGCTTCTATTCCAGAATGTTTTGGTACCAAAGAAAGAGGCCTCTTGGAGACCAATACAAGATCTTTATTTCCTAAACTTGTATGTGAAAGTACCTAAATTTAAAATTACCTCCACTTCTCATATGAGTTGCATGGTAACACTAGACTTGAAACATGCTCAGTAGTCATATTTCTGTAGCCGCAGGCTTTTGGAAATTTCTCCGGTTCTCTGTGTCTGGGTCATAATATCAGTTCTCTGCATTACTCATTTGATTGTCTACAGCTCCAAGGGTGTTTACGAAATGTCTACTTTCCATTGTAGCTCATTGCAGACTGAATGGTATTCACCTATTTCCTTATTTAGACAACTTACTTATCTTTGTAGAATACTGCGGTGGTGGTGCTTTGGTAGCGTTGTCGCCTCACAGTAAGACGCTGTCTGGTTTGATTCTCAGCTAGAGCGTCTTCTGCGTGGAGACATTAGTGAATGGGTGTACCTTCGTTGAAGGTTGTGCGGCAGAGCTGGCAACTCTGTATGTAAAAATCAACAGCCAATCATTAGTGGACTGGAGTTCCGCTGTGGTGACACCTAACCGGGAAAAGCCGAAAGACACAACAACTTATCTTTGTAGAATCTTTATCCAGATATTAAGTCATTAACATGGGTTATGTCTCTTCTGACCAGTGTGGGCTTCCAGATAAATGTTACAAAATCCTCCTTTACTCCCTCTCCTTGGATAATGTTTCTTAGCTGCCTTCTGAATACTTTTCTTCAAAAGGATTTTTATCTGGAATCTTTCCTGAGCATCTCCAGTCATTATCAGACTTCAGCAAGAAAATTTCTTAAGGTCCAAGGGTTTCATAGTACACGTCACCAGTGGAATACCCAGCGCTCTGTGCTTGGCCCTTTACTGTTTGGCATATATTTCTCAGAAGTGTAGGCCAAAGTAGATGGCCTCTAACTCACGAAGTTTGCTGATTGCCAATTGGGAGCAATCTTGGAGTCCTTCAACAATGTCAACATATTACAAAAAGGGCTGACGCAAACATGATTGGTGTCGAAGCCATGGTCTAAAACTAAATGCAAAAAAAATGCATTATTATTCCCTTTGGCTGAACAGAATTCCCTACAAATTACAGTATTGACAGAGTTCCAACCCAGTGGTGCAAGATTTGGTAACACAGGCTGATAGCAATCTGAACTTCGACCAAGTTTCCACAGTGGTAAGGCAAGCCTTTTACGTAGAGCATCTCATTCGCAAGGGCATAGCATCCCAGTCAAGAGATGTTATAATGCCAATGTACTCTACCTTCATCAGACCACTAATACAGTATAATGCACCCTTTTGTATGTACGTAATAGGACACCTCCAGCATCGGGAGAGACCTCACAGGTTTCTCACTAAGAAAATACAGGGACCCCAAACCACGATGTACTTGGACAGGCTGAAAGCCCTGTCACTTTACTCTGCATCTTATAGGATGCCGAGAAGTAACTTGTGCCTGGCCTATCGGGCAATCTCTGACCCTGGCCTAATGGAAACATTGCTCACTCTAGGGATCTCAGCCTAGCCTATGACATTAACAGAACATGATAGAGAGAGACAGATGTGCCTCCCAGAGATTGCAGCTTCTCTGGACTAGACTTCCCATTCACATAAAACAGAGCTTCGCACTGACCCTATTCAAATACAACCTAGATAATTGGATGGGAGGCCGCAAATTCACCCCTGGGTGTCACCCATGTCCCTCATGGACAGATGTAGCTGATGTTGATCACAGACCCTCTCTGTTCATAAATTTGTTCTGCAAACTACCCAAAAAGTACAAATGGGAATACTTGGGACTAACATGGCCGCTAGCTTAGTAACCTCCTATGACTCTCTTACCCACTTATCTCATCCTGTGCACTAGTCTCTGTAGCACATTCTCAGCAGTATCTCACCTGTTGTCCAGTCTGTTTTCACATACACTCCCTCCTGTCCTGGCTACTATGAGCTTCCCTCCTCTCCTTCCTTTCTCTATATTCTCTCAATGCTAGAAGTCTAAATCTCAAAATGCACTCACTCGAGGCACTCCTTAAAATGGAGAACATTGATATCTGTGCAGTAACTGAGACCTGGTTCAAGGCTCCAGAGAGCACCCCTGCACTACCAGGCTATAAACTCGTACCACACTTTTCGGCCATGTAACCTGGACCGAAACACCAAAGGCAGAGGTGTGTCCATATTCATTAAGGATATCCACACCTCCAGGCTAGTTGCTCAGCACAATGCATCCGAGGTTATCCAAGTGCAACTAACTCTGGGCAAAACTGCAATCCAAATTTGTAACTTGCTACAGATCCCCCACTATGCCCCAAGATTCCCACTCCTCTTTTCTTGATGTACTGGAAAATATTAGGGTTCAACCAAACACCCTAATAATGGGCGACTTCAACTACCCCACCATTAACTGGGAAACCTACTAGAGTACCATCTCCTTAGCTCAACGCTTTCTGGAATTTATAAACTCTGATGCCCTGGATCAACTTATCCACACCCCCACCAGGGGCAACAATATCCTAGACCTAGTCATTACCAATATGAGTGACAGGTGTTCCACACCTGAAGTCAACTCCTCGTTGGTCTGATCCGACCATAAGCTAATCACCCCTGATATCCACATCCCACCCCCCACCCCCCATTAAGGAAAGCACAGTAAAAAATTTCTCCAAAGCCAACTTCATGCTTCTTAAGACAGAAGTGGTGAACTTCATGACACCCATGCAGATGGACAATATAGTTACAACTGCTGAATCCTACACAAATGTGCACTCTATAAGCACTTACACGAGTGCATGGATCGTGCTATTCCAAACAGAACCAAGACGCTATCCTCCAAAAAAAAGGGGAGCCAAACTGGTGGTCCCTTGCCATAAACAAACTGTACAACAGAAGGAAGAAACTGTTGCAAAAGAGAGTAAAATCCCATGAGTGGAGGAGCTCCCTGGTCAGCCTCAGTAAGAAGCTGAGATCCCTTATAAGATTCTCCAAAGCTAGCTACGAAAGCAAAATCGCCACTAATTCCAAGGACAACCACAAAGCATTCTATAGCTATGTCAAGAATCTCGATGGCAACACCCAGATCTGCTCTGAGTTACAGCACAAAGGCACGAAAATTACAGAACCAACTGATATTGCCAACATCCTGGCAGATCGGTTCAGTGCTAACTTTACCCCCCCCTCACCCCCCTAAAGGGCCCATAGCTATACAGGAAGAATGCAGAGTCCCTGTAATCACAACTACGCAGGTAAAAGCTGCACTCTCTCTAAAGCCAAAAGCACAGCATCCATGGGACCGGACAACATCCTAGGCTGCGTTTTACACGAACTTCAGAGCGAACTGGCTCCCCACTTAAATACCATGTTCAGTAATAGCCTCGCATCAGGCTTTGTGCCCAATGAATGACACACAGCAACAGTTATTCCACTCGACAAAGGAGGAGGAGTCACCACTGATCCCGGGAACTATCGACCTATTAGCCTGACGAGACTGGTCTGCAAGGCCATGGAATGTATCATCATGGAACTCCTAAACAAAGACATTGGTAACCTCCAAACTCTGGATCCCACCCAGTTCAGGTTTGTGAAAGGCAGATCATGCCTCCTGAACCTGATCGACTTCTTTGAGGCAGTCACCAAAGCTGTAGATGAGGGTAAGGTGGTTCACACAGTCTATCTTGACCTCGCCAAGGCTTTCGACACCATCCCCTATTCTGGAATTATAGCTAAACTCACGAAACTAGGTATAAATCCCTACGTCACAAGATGGGCTGCCAGCTGGCTCACTGACAGAACCCACACTGTAAAAGTTGCAGACTCCAAATCTGACCTCAAAGCAGTGACAAGTGGAGTATCATAGGGTTCCGTCCTGGGACCTCTCCTGTTTGGTATCTACTTCTCTGAAGTACAGGCTAACACAGAAGGCCTCTGGCTAATGAAGTTCGCAGAGAACTGCAAACTAGGAGCCATAGTCAAGTCCCCAAATGATGTGGACATCCTACAGAAGGGCCTCACTGAGACAGATGCCTGGTGTCAGAGCCATGGCCTCAAGCTCAATGCCAAAAAGTGCAGTGTCATCCCCTTTGGTAAAAACTCTGTACCCATGAACTACCACATAGGCAGCAATCTACTTAACACCGAATGCGTGATGAGACCTTGGGACCCAGGTGGACAGTAGTCTCTCCTTTGATAGCCACATCGCCACAGTAGTCAGGAAGTCCTTCTACGTGGCACACCTCATCATAAAAGGGTTCTCATCCAGGAAAAAAGAGGTCATTGTTCCCATCTACTCAACACTCATTAGACCCATTATAGAGTACAATACCCCTTTTGGAATTTACCGCACAAGACATCTGCAGCAGCTGGAAAGGCCACAGAAGTACCTCACAAAGAGGATTACTGGCCTTAAACAAATGCCCTACACTGACGGTCTCAAAAAACTCCAGCTTTACTTTGTAGCACATAACCTACTCCGAGGAGATCTCTGCCCAGCATATAAAGCTATGTCAAACCCAGAGCTGTTGGACATGCTACACCTAAAGAAATCTCTATCCCTCCGAGCTGCATGCTCTGGGGACCTAAACCTTGCCACTATATAAACAGGACATGCTGGAGGGATAGATTCCTGTCCCAGAGACTTCCCATACTCAGGAACAGGCTACCCATCTATATCAAGCAAAGTTCTTCATTAGCACTCTTCAAGAAAAATCTTTGAGTGGATGGGAAATACGAAATGCAGCCCGGGGATCACTTCTATGTGTCTGCTCGACAGTGGCACAAGAAAATAACTTTCTTGGGTGGCGTAAGCTAGGGAACCTTGCTAGCTAGGGTTATGTAGGCCCTTGGGCCGAAACCTAGTTACCTGCCTATGAACCTTTCCTATTCATTGTACCTCACCCATTGTCAGCATAGTGTTTTCTGTGTTGTTTCTCACAGCTTGCTCCATCCCTCATAACTACAGCTCTCCCTTATGTCTTAAGCTCACTTCATCCGTGTATTTTCTTGAACCTCACACTTCTGTACACAACATTGCTGTTCTGCAATCACTCCATTGTCCTGAACCTTTTTATTTATATTTGTTTACTGGGAAAGTCCAACTGAGCCATGCAAGACCACTTTTTAGCAGAAGCCTGGAGAGAAAAGCTCTGTATAAAACAGTACAAGATTAGAGTACAGTCAGTTTATGCTACACCAAGTCATGCATATTAGAAAAATTAAGGAAACTAAGAAAGAAAAAAATATCTGCTGTTAGATCCTGCCATTTAATATATGTGAAAAGCAGTTATGCAGGATAGTGAACTAGAAGGTGTTTAGAATTAAAAGTTTATGAAAGCCACTATTAAGCAGATGGAGTGTAGAAACTGATTTATCACAAGGAAGCTAGAGATGTTATTGATTAGACTGTATGAGTTAACAGAAGGCATGGCATGGTATAGACAACTGTTTGCAAAGTATACAAGAGTTACTGTGGAATTCGGGAGCAGCAGAGCAAGAGTAAAATTATAAAAGGTTATTGTTTTTATTCTCCGCCAAAGTATTTTCAGATTTAGAGACTAAAGCAGGTTAGTCGGGGAACATGAGCAGGGTCAAAGCCCAGGAGGTTATCAGGTGGGTCTTGTGCTTTAACCTCAGGAATCTTCACCTGTCTTTATTAGTTTACCCCACGTGTGTTACTGACACATCTGCCTTCTGATGCCTGCTAATAATATAAAGTATGTTTGTGCCATCTGATTTTCATTTTATTTATTATAGTCCTTTTGATAATCTGTTTGGTGTAACATTGTTACATTTTATTGTCTTGCATAAGGTTTTTAATGTTTACTGAATTGTACATCTTGTGTCCAACCTGTGCTTTGTTTTCTGGGATTTGTGTTTATTAGTGTTTTCATCCTCTGTAATCTCATTCCTGACCTTTTCTCTGTAGGTGTTCCCTGTAAACAGGCCTTTTAATCAGTGGAACCAGCCCCATCATAAAACAGAAATAAATAATGTCTTTTTTTTTTACTTGCAAAACAGTTCGGTGAAGTGAATTCAGCACTTGGGTAGATGTTCATTTTACCAGAAGCAAGTAAATGATACAGTACTACACCTAAGTCAGCGCTTCCCTTACCCTTAAATGCTGTGTCGGCAGCCTCTGGTAGTGACAACACAATTTCTATGTTAAAGCGAGTGTGTGTGTGTGTGTGTGTGTGTGTGTGTGTGTGTGTGTGTGTGTGTGTGTGTGTGTGTGTGTGTGTTTCTTATAACAGTGATGCAGAGATTTGCTGTCATTTCCACTGTTTCATTGCCTAGTTTTAATGCTCACTTATTAAGCATAGCTGCACAGTAATTGCAAACGCTTATTTCAGTTTGTGAGTTTAAAAGGCTGTAGCAGTTGTTCATCAGTTCTTTTAAAATCTATTTGTGTGTGGGAGGATTGTGCATTTTTTGAACTGTATGGTAGGAGTCTGGCAAACTGCAACAGTGCTTGTTTTTGTGGAAGATGTAATCAGGAAAAGGGATTGGTATTTGCAGATGAGCAGATAGTTCCCCAAGGGAAATATGACTTCTTGTACTGTTACGACTGAGACCAGCCAAAAAAAAAAACTTGAACTATTCTGCAGATGTCACATTGATGCTGTTAACTGCAAACATTACAAAAATGAAGCTAATGAAACACTGTTTTGATAATTTCACCCTTCAGTTTCTCCTTTCTTAAAAAGGACAGTCATGACCTTTTCTAACTCCACCCCCTGGAATCGCAGTCTTTTTTTCTGGCTTTCTTCCACTGCTGCTTTCCCTTTCTCCTCTGTCCAGCAGATCAAATACTGGTTTAGAATCTATGCCATGTTTGCTAGTCATTCAGTTTTATTCTCACACTCCTGTTTAATGGACTCTCACCCTCACTTGTACAGTTACAACTCTAAAATATTCAACCGTTTTAATATCTGTTGTATGCTTGCATACTCTGGGAAATCTTTTCTGGGTGTTGTTGATTTGTTCCTACTGAGCAAATCTTGTTAAATACTCTATCCAGGTCAGTGTCGCTTAAAGCAGTCCTGTTTTATTTGTAATTAGTTAACAGAGGGCACTGTTTTTCCCTGCAGTGGTAAGAGCAGCATGCCTGTCAACTGTTAAGATTTTCACACAATGTCCAGATTTTTGCCACATATTTTTGGTCTGTTCCTCCTAAAATCTCTGATTTTCTGGCAAATAATTGAGGATTGAAGTCCCTAAATAATGGCAGACATTTGAGTTTCAGATTTTGTATTGCTCAGAAAATGCATGCTAACATAAAACCTCTAATTCTAGCAACTTTCAAAGAGATTTTGTGCACTAAGAGACTGAAAAGTCTAAAGACTGAGCTTGTATGAAATAAATCTTGATAACCTTCAATTTGGTCTCTGACAAGGGTCTGTTCTTATTTCTTGTTTAAAACAAACCATTTCATCGTCAGAAGGAAGTCTGGAGTTTCAGGAGGTGTTGGTGGCTAAAGATGGCTGTGGGTGTTTTGAGGTGATGGACTTCACTTTAATGTCTGACTTGGTGTTTTGCATTTTGGTATGGGGAAGGGACAGTAAGTAGTAAAGTTAGAAAAAGTTTTCAGCTGTTTTGTTAATGTATGAAGGGAGTTGAGGCAAGCTACTTGGAGTCTTTATTTTCCCATATAGTCAGTCAGTAGTGTGAGATCAAATCTAGAATGCACTATTTGTTACATAGCATATTCAAAACATGAAAAAAACCCAGAAAGTACACAGAAGAGGTGGACAAAGACAACATATTTTTTATTGGGAATTTTGCCATCTGAGAAATGTGGGACCTTACTTGGTTTAGTACAGATTTGTAGTAAAGAAGCATGTTCATACACAAAGCCTTCAAATATTTGATTTTATCTGAATGTTTATGCCCCAACAAAAAAGCACATTGTTTAAGATACTACCTTATTAGGATAACCTCAGACTGAAATCCCAAAAGCCAGAAATTCTTAATTGTTTGAGCACCACCATGTTCAAAAGTATGGAGTACATTGTTGTAGTTTAGAGAATGGGCAAACTGCATATCAGCACTCTTATTGGAGAATGAACGTTCTCCAGTAGGGTATTAATGTGCAAGTAATAAGGCAAGGCTAGGTACTGGGCAAAGTACAATGCAATAAATCCAAATAACAAGGCACCAAACCGCACAGCCACGGAACTAAACTTTTATTATATAAAAGAAACAGAGTGATTTCACGATAAAAATATTTCTTCTTCAGACTGTTACATTCTAAACCAAGTTACTGTTTAAGCATTTATTCAGCCTATCTGCTTAAAGTGGTTCACAGCATCCAATAAAAACATTCACATTGCTGATGTACATCTTAGAAAAACTAAAAACAGATGAAGTACCAAAAATGATATACAAAACCACTCAAAAATACCTCATCATACTTAACAAACTTAACAAAAATAAAAATAACGTTAGTGTGGTAAGGTACAAGCCCAAGGGAAGGGTTTAACGTTATAGCATCATTAATCCCTGGTGGCCTGTCTGCTCTAAAGTACATTATCTGTTTTTGTTGTGCCATCTCAGTCTTATTCTTAAAATCCCCATCCCTAATATTTTCTCTCAAAACGTCTAATACAAAAAACTTGAACGTATGCTGTGAACCTTCAGTCTTAACACGTCATGCCAAAGCATTACTCTTTCTAATTTCTAATGTCCCTAACATGTTCCAGTATATGCTCCTTGAACAAGCGATTATTCTTCCCAATATAACAAACATTGCATAACTGACAATAACTAAAATAGATTACATTTCTGGTCTTACAATCTGTATAAAACTTGCATTCAATTGCATATTGAGAGGACAGATCCTAAGGATAATGAGGCTACATAATGAATCGGCAATAGCTTTACAGACACTTGAGTGATTTTTTTTTGACTAGGGGATATTCAGAGAAGGAAATAAACATATGTATTCAACCATCTTTGAAGGAAAAGGACTAAAGGTAAACCCTATTTTTCTGAATATGGTGTAGTTGGATATTGTGGGCCAACAGGAAGTAGATAATAGAATGAGTCCTCTTAACGTATTATAGGTTCATAGGTTCATACTAGGCTATCTGCCCTAGGGCATTTATAAGCCTAGCCAGAGTGTGTGTGGCTTTCACCACCCCTTAGGATGAGAATACTATACCCATTAGTTTGCTGTGCCTCTGTCCAGCAGTGATACAGAGATGATTCCCGGGGTAAACCTACGATCTCCCATCCACTCGTCAAGATTTCTCTTGAACAGAGTCAGTGAGGGGCTCTGCCTCACATGGACTGGGATTCTGTTCCGTAGTGTAGGGAGTCTCTGGGTGATGAATCTATCCCTCCAGCACGTCCTATTTATATCCGTGTTGAGGTTTAAGTCTCTTGCTCTCGTTGCTCTGGTGGATTTGGATTTTTTGAGGTGGAGCATGTCCATTAATTCCGGGTTGGACATGGCCTTGTATGTCAGGCACAGATCACCTCTGAGCAGACGGTATGCGACTGAATAGAGCTGGAGTTTCTTCAGTCGGGCATCGTATGACATATGTTTGAGCCCCTTTATCCTTTTGGTGAGGAACTTTTGGGGTCTTTCCAACTGCTGCAGGTGTCTGGTAAGGTACATTCCGAATGGGGCGTTGTACTCAATCATTGGTCTGATAAGTGAAGAGTACAGGGGTACAATGACCTCTCCTGATCTGGATGTGAATCCCTTCATGATCAGGTGGGCAATGTAGAAGGTCTTCCTAACCACTTTGGCAATGTGAGTGTCAAAAGAGACGTTACTGTCAACTTGGGTCCCCAGGTCCCTGATAACTTCTTCCGTGTTTAATGGATTACCACCTATGTGGTAATTAGGGGTTACCTTGTTTTTCCCAAAGGGTATGACTATACATTTTTTGGCATTTAGCTTAAGGCCATGGCTCTGGCACCAGTTATCCATTTCTATGAGACCTCTCTGAAGGATGTCTGTGTCTGATGGAGTGTCAATTATGGTGCCCAGTTTGCAGTCATCTGCAAATTTTGTCAGCCACAATCCCACTATGTTTGCCTGCACTTCAGAAAAATAAATGCCGAACAAGAGGGGGCCCAGGACTGAGCCCTGTGGGACACCGCTCGTGACCGGCTTAGAGTCTGACATGGCACCAGCAACTCTAACCCTGTGTGTTCTGTCCTTGAGCCAGTTTGCAACTCATTCTAGTGATGTCAATATTTTCTGGGACATCACTAAAAAGAACTGGCATATATTACAGGCATCTGACGAATTTAGGGGAATTGTGAATGATGGACCTTATTTCTCTTTTAAGAACAGTTTGCTGTTTAAGTGTAAAAAAAAATTAAACAGAAAAAACTGTGTGTATATGTGTACAAGTGTTTGTCTATATGTGTAAGTGAATGTATGTATGAAAGCAGAGGCGATTGTGTGTGTATGCGTGAGACCACAGCGAGCGATCTTGTGTGCATAACTCTAAACTTTCCAAATTTTTCGAAGAATGTCCAGATTTTTTTTTTTTTGTCTGTTCCTCATAAAATTTCTGGTTTTCTGAAGTCTTTTAGCAAATTGATTCTCCGGCTGATACAGGCACCCTCCAGATGGGTCTCATTGAGACGGATACCTGGTGTCAAAATCATGGCCTCAGGCTAAATGCCAAAAAGTGCATAGTCATCCTCTTTGGAAAAAACAAAGTACCTGCGAACTACCACATTAGGTGGTAGTCCCCGAAATACAGAAAATATAATAAGGGATCTGGGGACCTAAGTAGATAGTAATCTCTCCTTTGATAATCATATTGCCAAGGTGGTTAGAAAATCCTTCTGTGTGGCCCACCTAATCACAAAAGGGTTCGCATCTAGAACAAAAGAGGTTATTGTGCCTCTCTACTCATCACTCATTAGACCCATCATAGAATACAACGCTCCATTTGGGATGTACCTTACAAGACATCTGCAACAGCTGGAAAGACCACAAAAGTACCTCACCAAGAGGATTACTGGCCTCAAACAGATGCCGTATGCAGCCCGACTCAAGAAACTCCAGCTGTACTCTGTTGCATACCGCTTACTCAGAGGTGATCTCTGCCTGACATACAAGGCCACATACAACCCAGAATTGATGGACATGCTCCACCTTAAAAAAAAAAAAAAAAAACAAATCCTGGAGAGCCACACGCTCTAGAGATATAAACCTAACCATAACGATAAATAGGACATGCTGGAGGGATAGATTCCTATCCCAGAGACTCCCCATGCTTTGGAACAGGATTCCAATATACATCAGGCAGAGCCCCTCATTAACACTCTTCAAGAGAAACCTTGACGGGTGGATGGGAAACAGAAAATTTACCCCGGGGATCACTGCAGTGGCTCTGCTGGACAGTGGCACAGGGAACTAATGGCTCTGCTGGACAGAGGCATAGGGAATTAATCTAAGGGGGTGGCGAAAGCCAACACATTCTGGCTAGGCTTATAAATGCCCTTGGGCAGATAGCCTAGTACTTACTTACCTATGAACCTATGAATCAGTGAGGAGTGAATTCGCTAAGTAATGACAGGCATTTGAGTTTCAGGCTTTATATCTTTCAGAAAAGGCATTGTAATACAATACCTTTTATTCTTGCAACTTTCTAAGTTTATAAGAGCAGTATTTAAAATGTGTCCCTATTTTGGGGGCTTTGTCCTCCCATTATTTTTGGCTTTGGCCAGATTTTTTGTGCTAAGAAGATGAGAGTTATGCTTTTGTGGGTGAATGTGAGTATGAAACTAGAGGAAGACTGCATGTGTGTATGTATGCGTGTATGAAAGTAGATATGGACTTTATGTTCATATTTAATGAGGGGCTGATAACAGGGATAATGTTGGGGTTCTGGGTGGTTTCCAGCAGGACTGGTGTTGGTTTTTAGATGAACCTCACCCTTTATGATTAAACAATTCACTTTGACGTGTGTGTGTGGGGGGGGGGTTCAATAAAGACTGTAGGAACTTTATGTTTATTAGATGAGGTCCCACCAGTGCTGCTGCTGTTCTAGTGAAGTTTTACTGTCTTTCCAGTGCTGCTTACTTTGCAGACGGAGCCTTCCAGTTATTTATTGCTAATTTTAGTAACTGCTTAATTAAATTAATACTGTAGCCTGCTGTGTATGGAGCATCCCGTGTTCTGCAGAAGAGGTACAGATTTTAGGTTTATTGGTGCCTAAGGCCAGACATGATAGGAAACCCTGACGTGCAGTAAATCAGAATGCAAATCTCAGGAGTACATAAGCTGCGTAACAAGGTACTGGCACATTTCTGAGTCTGGAAATAAACCTTCAGGTTTTTCATTTCTGCAAGTTATATGGAGGTAAATAATGTGGTAGTGCATCTTACTGAAGGCTGTTGGTGGTGTGAACTTAACTCTGGAGTGGTAGTTTCACTGCATGACTGGAGGTTAACTGGTGCCTAAAGCCAGCAATGGGAAGAACCCTCATGTACAGTACACTACAGTATTATGGAAGCCTCTCTTGAGGGTGAGATGGGGTGGCAAGGTGGATGTACATTCCTGACTCAGGAGCTAAATCCTGGAGCTGCATATTTAATCCTAGGGTAAACTGATGTAAATACTGCCTGCCATAGTTTGAGTTATTGTTGGTGTGAACTGATAGCACTATGTGACCCAAGGAGCCTGCTGCATCTGTAGCCACCATTGGCCTAGTTGGTCATAGATTGATAATGTGAGGGAAAAGGAGACGCTTCTAAGATGGGAAGACCATCCTTATCCATAAGAGTTTCACAGCAGTAAGGGACATGTGTACCAGTTCAGTGGCATGGTCATCAGCTTCATTAAAGCACTGTTTCTGTAGAAGGTCTTTTAGTTTGTGAATATTAGCACCTTTGCTGACATTAGTTGCTTAGTTCAATTACAAACCTGCTTTATTGGAAATGTTAGCTTAGTGAGTTTCAGAGAGAAACCTGAGTCACCTGAAGGCTGAAATTGAGAGTGAAGAGCAGGACTGAATAGCCAATGAAAGAATGCCTGAAACAAATATACATGCAGATGTGGTTTCGGTGTATGCCTAAATGCAGATGTGGTTTTGGCAAATGCCTAAAGCAATGCCACATGCAGGTGTGATTTCAGTGGGACTTTGCTTCTCATTCTTCTAACAATAAAGATCATAGAGAAACTTTGCCACTGAAACCTTTTCCAGTGTTCCAAAGGAAAATGCTTAAGAGACAGAAAAATCACAGGGGTTGACTAGAAGAATCGGGAGTACCTTTGAATTAGTCTGGTTTTTGGAGATGAACAGGAAGAAAGCCAGCAACACTGAAATTCGTGAATAAATATAAGATTATAAAACATCACTCAAATTTGTGAAACTTGGGTTTGCAAGAAAAAATGGCTGAGAAAGATTGAACTTTTGCTGACTTTGTTAAACTTGTGGGTGGACTGCAAAGCATATACCCCCACTGTATGTTAAAATTTAGAAGGGCACAGAATGGGGAAAAAGGTGACTGTAAGTAAAACATTTCTTGATACAAACTGCATATTGTATAGTAAAGCAGATTTGTGTAATATTTAGTCAAAGGTATCTTAAATGTGAGGGTGATTTTTTTCAGTGATTTTTGTATTGTATGTGATAATGATATTAAAGTAAACTGGTATTTTTTTAATTTAAGAAATATAGGCACTACAATATAAAAAAGAGAAGAAAGACTGGCAAAATCAAGTTTGTTAATATTATGCTTAAATTTTCAGCTATTGGGGGTAGGGATGGGGTGTAAAAGGGCACTTATAGTATATGTAGAGTTGAGATGTTTTCTGTTATTTTTACATAGTTGAATGAAGTTAATCTGAAGAAAAGTGATCTGACGTTGTCAGTCTTCATTCCTTCTTGACTAATGGGTCCAGTTCCGACTTCTCGGAACTGACTCAGCCGTTATACATAGCTCGTGTTAGCCAAAAACTCTTGAGCTAAGGCTGTACCCGCAATACCTCTCATCCCATTACCCCAGATCTCATTTGCCACTCTGGAAATTGGATGTGTCAGCCGATGCTCTCAGCTAAGTGGTTTTATTTACTGTTTTTTTTAGTAAATTTGTAGTAAAATCTTAGATTCCTCTTTGGTCTCCTCGTTACTCTTCTGAGTGTGTTTTGACTGCTTCTACTATTTTCTGCCCACTTCCTTTTACCTAATGGTATTTCTTGTTACCATTGTTGGAAGCTTACCTTCCCTATCTCTCTCTTTACTGTAGGTAATCTTTAGATGCCATTGTTGGTACGTTCTTCTCTTTACCTTTTTGGATATCCCTGATATACCTATCCTGGTAATTTCTTTAAAAAAATACCCTTTATGTTACACTCAAAAAGGGAGAAAGAAAAAAGGTATCTCTGAATGTGACTGGATGTGGCAGAAAAACAGAAAGGAACATCCGGCTTTAAACAGGACTGTGGTAGAAAGATGCCCAATTCAGATGGGCATCCTTCCTGTGTTTACTGTCTGGGCACTCCCCACCTTGATATTACTTGTAAAATTTGTTGGGGCTTCAGTGCCCGTACATTAGCAGAAAGACGCAACAAGCTTATCTTAAAAGGTTTGCTAAAATGTCCATTTGACGAAACTCTCTCTGAGGTGGAGACTTCCAAATCTTCTAAGCCAGAAATGAAAAAGAGAAGTCATTCTCTGCTGTCCTCACCCTCGGCACATGAAGAAGTATCACAAATTGCAGGTTCCGTCTGCCTCTATGGAGCCGAGAGTTAAAGTTCCAAAATGGACTGAATTGATGAATTCGGATCAGACAGTGGCTCAGCCCCCCTTGGTTCTGATGGTCATTGCACTGATGCAGGCTACTTTGATGCTGACCATTGCTTCATGATGACCTCTTCGGCACCAACAATAGCTTCTGCTCCCGCATCTCTCATTTCTCATTTGGTTCAGGCTTCCCCTTCTGTACAACTGATGGTGCCGAAAGTCGAATCACTTACTGTTCCCAGGACTAGATATTCCCATTCAGTAGACCCATTCTTGGGTCAGTTCCCCAGCCTCTTTCTTGATGGACCTGTGTCCCCTTCGGGAATGTCTATCTGTTCTTCCAGGAGTCTTGTCTGAAGTGGACATAGTACAATTGGTGGACTAGCTTTTGGCAGCCAGGGGTCTTCCTGCCCCCTATGCAGTCCTCTTTCCCTTCTGGAGTCGAGGCTTATTCTCTTAGGACTCCACCAGTTTATCCTCCTTCAACCTCCTTCCAAGGTTTGGAGCCCCTCACTTCAATGCTTTGGTACCAGCTACCTCGGTGCCGACAAAGAACCTTACCTCGGCACTGTGGTAGTCTCTGTTGTCTTAGGCTCCTTCGAATCCCTTGTATACCCAGGACTGTGGTTTGGCTGTCTGTTCCGGGGCCATTGCTATGGTTCCCATTGTTTCTACCCCACCGTCTCAGGCTCTCAAACAATAGCAGTTTCAAACCCTCTGCCAGCTGCCGTTCTGGAGGGCGGTTCATCGGAGGGGGGTGTGACCCCAGTTCCGAGGTTGTCTTTCTCTGTTCTGGGCCCCCATCCCTTCCAGATCATAGAGAGAGCTTTAGCCTCAGCAGGCTCCCAGCTGGCTCTTTCCCTGTTGGAGTGTACTATATTTGCATCTTCTGGTTCTTCGTTGTCACAATCTACTACATCTGGACAGCGGGCACAGGAGCAGCAAGACATCCCTGTTCATGGTCCCTCCTCTTCTGAATCTTCCTCAGAACTTCCCCCCTGAGGAGCCACCCTGTAAGAGGACATGCAAGAGGAAGCATCTAGCTTCTCCAAAAGAATAGGTCACAGAAGACATGGATTACGATGAAGGTTTCCCCGGTCACTCCCTGAAGATGTCTCCTTCAGAGACATCCTAGAAATATTGAAACAGAGGGGTGATTGGAAACAGTCAAACCCATCTTCTGAGGAATCTGAAGAATCTGTGTTCTTGCAAGCTTTTTGTGCCTGCCCATTTACTTCTTTGGTGACCCTGCCCGCTGGCAACCTAATTAAGCTAATTGTTCAGTGAGTGTGGAAGGGTCCTGACTCCATAGAGCCCATTCATGGCATTTTGTCAGCACCATTGGTCAAAGGTTCTAGCAGTGGATGCTATGGTGGTGGTGACCACTAAAAAGGAACTTGCTGAGGAGAGTTCTGCTGTCCATCCTCCTAACCGAAAGTCCTGGATGATGGACAGATTTGAGAAGTGGGTCTTTGCATCAACAATTTTCGCTATTAGGTCCTTGAACTTCTTGGCACACTTTACTAGACCCCAAAGGTGTTTGATAACTGAACTTTCAGATACCCATGCAGTAGCAGTATCTGTCGATGCCCAAGATAAGGTAGTCTGTCAGCTTGCCACCCT
Organism: Protopterus annectens; assembly: GCF_019279795.1. Classification (NCBI taxonomy): domain Eukaryota; kingdom Metazoa; phylum Chordata; order Ceratodontiformes; family Protopteridae; genus Protopterus; species Protopterus annectens. The sequence goes on from NC_056739.1 coordinate 135,995,583, forward strand.
GGAGTCCATCTCAAATTCGTCCACGCAGTTCATTGCTCATGCAGCCAAAGGGACAGCTAGAGCAGAGGGTACAGGCATTGCCATTAGGCGTCCTGCCTAGATGTACTTGTGTGACTTTGTGGAACCCTTTAAGTTTCTTTATCAATGCTCCTGTTGATGCTTTTTCCTTATTTGGCCCAAATGCTGGAGATGCACTAGCCAGGTGTGAAAAAAAAAAAAGACCCTTTCTGCTGTGGGCGTTCATTTTTCCACTTCACAATGACCTTATTCCAGGAATCAGAAGAGTGGAAAAATGTGGTTCAAGAAGTCCCAAGGGCCTTTTCGAGACATGTGGTGAGTATCGCCCCCACCCACCCCCCCCCAAGGCAGAGGGGAACTCTTCTGGAAGATACCCACCCTGTGGCAGAGAGAGTCTGTGTAAGCAGGGCTGCAGAGATTCCTTTTCTGGACAACCCTGTCAATGCTCCTGAATGGAGGCCCAATTGCTTACCTCTGGAGGCAGTCTGGGGAAGACCATCTCTGCACCATTCAGCCTGGCTTACGATAACCTCAGATACCTAGGTGCAGCAAATAATTACCAGAGGTTACCACATTCCCTTCAATCTTTTTACCAAAACCTCGAAAGTGAATCCCCGATATTCCACCCAGTCAGAGGGATCTAGCAGCAGTAGAGATTCAAAAGCTGCTTCAAAAAAGTCATCCAGGTAGTCCCTCTAGACCAAATAGGATCTGGATTCTACTCTAGATTCTTTTTAGTGCCAAAAAAGACAGGGGACTGGAGATCAATCTTAGATCACAGCCTAGTGCACAGCAGACAAAATTCTAGATGGTCACAGTTCAGTCTATCCTTTCCTTTCCTTTTTGGAGAAGAATGATTGGATGTGCTTTATACATCATCAGGACGCATATTGCCACATAAAAATGGACAACCGCTCCAGGGGATACCTCCGCTTCTAGCTAGGAGCCAGTCATTACCAATTTCGAGTGCTGCCCTTCGGTCTCACCACAGCCCCCAGGGTGTTCACCAAATGCATGGCAGTTGTAACAGCTCACTTGAGACTACAAGGATTCCAGGTGTTTCTGTAGCTGAAGGATTGGCTGCTCACTGCCTCCTCCAGGTATGCTTTATGCCATAAACTTCTTTCTACATCTTGCCGAAACATTAGGCATTTCAGTCAACAAGGAAAAGTCACAATTGACTCTCATGCAGGACCTGGAGTTCATCTGAGCAAGACTAAGTAGAGTATCCTGTGTAGCCTCCCTTCCTCTCCACAGGCTGTTGAAACTAAGATCACAAGTTCAAGTAATCATTTTCCAGAACGAAGTTCCTACTCATCTAGTACTACAAGATCTGGAAACCATGGCAGCAACTGTAGCTCTAGTTCCCCTAGCAAGGTATCACATGAGGCAGCTTCAGTAGCTCTTGGCATCACAGTGGTCGATTCTAATGCATCCCATGTCCCATCCTGTTCTGATAAGAAATCACTGCAAAAAGGGTTTATCTTGGTGGATGAAGCCAGAAGAGAATCTATGGGGGTCGTACCTTTTCTCCCTCTCTGCCCAAAGCCAAAGTGACCATGGATGCTTCCCAGATAGGGTGGGGGGGACATTATCTGGGAAAGAGAGTTCAAGGCATGGTCCCAGCAAGAGGCCAATTTACACATCAGCATCCTTTGAATTGAAGGCAGCACTTTTAACATTGCAAGCATTCCAATCTGTCCTTCGGCAACAATTGCAATCCAGTCAGACAATATGTCTATAGTCTGGTACATCAACAAACGGGGAGGAACCAGATCCTATCGTCTGTTGGGAAGCCCTAAGGATTTGGCAATGGGGTATCACTTCCAACTGCTTACTAGTAGCAACTCGTATCCTGGGGAACTCCAAGGGGATTGTGGACAAACTGAGCAGATGCATCCTCCTGCCTCACGAGTGGTCTCTCAATCTCAACATAGTGACGAAGATCTTTTGCTGATGTGGTCAGCTGTGCTGTGACCTGTTTGCCTCTCCCGTAAACAACAAATGCAGCAGCTACTTTGCCCTAATTCCCCCTGCAAGGGGTCCCTGAGAGACGCACTTCTCCTCGATTGGCCCCCGGGACTTCTGTATGCCTTTCCCCCTATTCCACTGATCCCCCAATTTCTAAAGAAAGCCCAAAGGTTGAGAAGCAAAGTAAAACTCCTTGCATCTTTTTGGCCCCGCCAAATCTGGTTCCCCTTTTTTTGGCCTCATCTGGTTCACTGCTCTTGGATTTTGGACTCTGCTCCGGACCGGCTGTCTCAACCTCCGGGTTTGGTGCATCCAATCTTCAAAATCTCAAGCTGACCACTTGGTTTTTTCAACTTCAGTAATTGCCAGGCAGAATAACTTGTCCTGTTCATTACAAAAGATTCTTCTGGCTTCCTGTAAACCATCCACCAGGAAGCTTTATCTTAAGCATATGGAAAAGATTTTCAATTTGGGCCTGTACAAACTACATAGACCCCTTCTCAGTGTCATTTGATAAGGTCCTGGAATATTTAGCTACCTTGTTTGAAATGGAAGCCTCTACATCCACAATTAAGGTTCATTTGGCCGCCATTTCAAATTTTCATAATGGTTTTGATGATCATTCCTTAATGTCTCATAAAACCCCAAATCAAAGATCCTGTAGTGTCATAGGATTTGACCTGAGTTTTACAATGTCTGGTTTGACAGCCGTTTGAGCCAGCAGCTACTCATGACCTCATATTTTTATTTTGGAAGACCCTCTTCCTAGTAGCTATCATGTCTGCTAAGAGAATTTCAGAGTTACAGGTTTTATGTGTGAAACATCATTATATCATTTTTCACAAAGAAAGAATATCACCAAGAACCAATCTGACATTTCTTCCCAAAGTGGTATCAGAATCTAATGTTAACCAGGACTTGCCAGTCTTCTTCCCAAACTTTGCAAACTAAGGTGAATACTGTTTACACTTGTTGGATGGCCACAGACAATTAATTTTTTACTTGAACAGAATGAAATCTTTTAGAAAATCAGACCAGTTATTTCTTTCCTTTTCAGGACCTAGATTGGGCAAACCTGTATCAAAGGTCACCTTATCAAAATGGCTTAGAGACTTTGTTATCTTTATTTACAACCAAAATAAACTCAAACTGTCTACTACAGTTACTCCGCATTCTACCAGACCAGTTTCTACATCAGAGGTCTTTCATTCCAATGCTTCTGTGGAAGACATATGTGCAGGTGCAACTTGAGCTACTTCACATACCTTTTTAACTCATTACAAATTAGACATGGTCTCCAGGGGAAGAGCATCTTTTGGCTCTGTGGTGCTCAAGATCATCCTTCCATAGGGTCACCCAAGATCTAAAGTAGCTGGGGACTCTGTCCCATCAGTCAAGAAACAATGAATATTGACATCAGATAAAGAAGTTATGTCCTTACCATAATGTTCCATCTATGTTGTCGATCTTCATTCTTGACATCCCACCCTCTTACCCCCTCCAAAAGACTCCTAGAGGTTCGGATCTAGTCCTGGGATGTTACAGAAGGCCTTTCTAATGTATAACCCTGTATTTTCTTTACTGCACTGCAAACTCTATCTGGGGTAATGGAAAGAGAGGTATCCTGGGTAGAGCCTTAGTTCGATAGTTTTTGGCTGGCGTGAGCTAGGTATTCTGGGTAGAGCCTTAGCTCGAGAGCTTTTGGCTGGCGTGAGCTATGTATAATGGCAGAGCCAGTTCTGAGAGGTTGGAACCTAACTCATCAGTCAAAAATGAATGAAGAACCTCCAGGAGTCTTTTGGAGGGGGTAGGAGGGTGGGATGTCAAGAATGAAGATCGACAACACAGATGGAACATTATGGTAAGGGCATAACTTCTTTTTTTTTTTTTTTTCTGTAAGCAAGTAGGCTTGAAAAATAAGACAAAAATGATGAATGCCATGAGAAGTGCTAAGCTTCTTGCATAAGGAATGATTTTTCCTTTAGCAATTGTTCAGTGGGTTAAGAAGAATGCAGTGGAAGGCAGTTGTATATTCTGTTATGTTTCCATGGAAACGAGCTGTCTGCAGGTGTAAGCAATTAATCTTGAGAGTTTGGAGCATTGTTTGCATAGAGAAATGCAAAATTTAAAGGATCAAGGGCAAGCAGTTCAATAAAAAGTTTGAAATTATCAGAAGTGAATAATATAGATAGCTTCCCTAGCAACCTTAATAAACATTGCATTTAATAGAACAATGTATAATTTAGTTTTATTTAAATATAGCCAGTGTGCTTTCTCTTTAGGCTAAAAGTTAATGTTTTCTGAAAGCATACAAACTTTTTCATGTCTGGGAGGGGAACAGAGATAAAAGAACAGACAGCAATTGTAAGTGGGAGCACAGGCTGTAACATGCACTTTAGCATGGAAAATCTTAATTTTTGGTTGGCTAATGCCTGTGGGCATAGCTGTTGATTTGGGGCAGTTATTCCCATCAGGAGGGTTAAATTTCATTTTTGACGATATGGTGTGTTTGTTCCAAGTCAGTAAGTTATGGGATGTTCTGAAAATGTATTGTTTTTTTTTTTAAGGTTTTTCATTAAAATAAAAAAAGTCTTAAAAATGTCACATAGGTTCAAATGGAGATGACAAGAAACAATTGCATAAATTATCAATCTGGCAAACATTAGTGTGTGCATGTAACACAAAAGTTAGAAATGCACATTCAAAAAAAATGTCATCTGTAATAGGTGGGAACAGTAAGTTATAATTGCTATGCCACTTTATTTTGGATTGTCAGTGGCCTTACAGGTATAGAAAAAAGGTAAGAGCATTGAATTATGTTAAGAAATGCAGAGTGTATTCAATGTTCCTATACCTAATGTAATGGGTTGTCCTGATGTCGTTAATTTCTGCCTCAGTTTTCCATATTACATTGATTCAGCCTTGGTTGGTGTTTTTTGTTTTATTAGTTTTCTGCACCATGGACATTTTTTTTGTAATTGGTTTGTTTGTGTTGCCATGGCTGAGCCTATTTCTGATCCATTGATTGATTTAAGTGTATATGACTATGGAGGGTTCTGTCACCACGTTGTTGTTGAGAACGTTGGGTGAAGTACAGAAATCGCTGCATGTGTTAACTAATGGGAGAACCTTTGTTTCATCCGGTGGATTTCCAACTGAAGCTGTAAATATTGGATGTTCTTCGTCTTCCATTGCTGCAGTCCTGACTATTGGGTATAGTCCGCGTCCAGTCGGCCCGAATACCAGAGTATAAGGCTGACGTCGGTCATGGCGCCTTAGACTGACGTCAGTACGTCAGGGTACTAATGCGCATGACCGACGTCATATCCTCAGTCTTTTTTGCCGCATGGTCCGATGCAGAAGCAATTTTGCGAGTGCAGGTTGGCGTTCTGAGATATTTCCGAAACCGGAGTTTCAGACCGAAACAGAGTTGGCTAAGTACCCCGTTGGGGAACATTTTGGTTTTTTCTTGCCTCAGTATTTAACCGGATGTCAGAAAAAGTGAATAACTGTATTTCTTGTGGGAAGCAGATACCGCATAGGGATTATCATACATTGTGTATACCTTGTTTAGGGCCTGAGCACGACGTTGTTGGTTGCCGTTCTTGTGCTAGATTTAACAAACGCACTATTAAGAGGAGGCTAGATTGTGCCAGGTTAGTGTTTGGGAAGCGTTGCAATTATAATATGCCGTCGGATGCTCCGACGCCTGCTTCATCCAAGAAGCGCAAGGACAAAACAGTGAAGCCTAGGGTTGATGAACCGGCAGTCCCGGACGCCGGTTCTTTAGAAGGCTCAGTGGAGCCAGAGGTTTTGCCAGGAGTTTCCATGGAGTCTCAGGCAGAAACTTTACTGTTACAGGATGTGCCCTCTCAGGAGGTAGGCCAGGCTGAGGGGCTTCTCAGGTAACTGTTCTTCCCTCTCTTCCCAAGATAGTTAGGGCCTCTCCTTCTGTTGCCAAAGCTTCTTTTAGAGGTAGGCCAAGTTTAGCTTCTGTGGGGCTTCTCCTAGCATTTCGGGCTCTGTTCCTAAGAAACATATGCTTAAAATGGCAGAAGATTTGATTACTATGATTAGAGGTTCTATGCCCCGCCTGATAAGAGGCCTAGGGTGGAACAGGAGTTTGATAGTTTTGAACAGTGTTCACAGGCTTCAGAGTCTTCTGGGGAAGACTTACAGGAGTATCCTACTTATTCTGATTCGGATGTGGATGATTCCACTCCTACAGCTTCTCCTCCTGAGGATTTCTCATTTTCAGAGACTCTACACTCCATGAGGGAGCACTTCAAATGGGAAGGCCAGGATTACTCTGATTCCAGGAAAAGGCTTAGGGAATTTTTGATTTTATGCCAGCATAGGCCCTTAGCTATTCCCCCTGTGTTGAATGTGGTGGAGGATGTTTTGCAGAGGCTTCCTGAATCCTGACTCCTTACCTCCTGCTCCTGTTAAGCCTGATAGGTATTATAGGGTGCCCGAAGCTCATAAGTATTTGTTTAAGAGTCCTAGGGCGGACCCAGAAACTGTTTCTCAGGGGCCTAAAGGTGTTAAAGCTTCTGTGGTTAAAAATCCTGTACCCTCTGATAAAGAGGCAAGGGCTTTGGATAGGTGGGGAAAGAAAATGTATACTTCTTCCACTCTAGCCATGAGGGCGTTGAATTGTCAGTTTCACATGCTAAAATATCAAAATTATCTCCTTTCACAATTGAAATCTAAGGTGGATGCTTTGGCGGAAGGTATTGAGTGTAAAGAGTTGCTGGATTTGGTTCATGTGTCTGAACAAGTGGGTAAGCATTCTTTGCAGTGTGGTTTTGATGCTGTACAGGCCTCCTCGAGGGTGGCTGCTTCTAGTTCTGTTCTTCGCAGGCATGCCTGGTTGAAGGATCAGAATTTAGCTGAGCATGTTAAGACAAGGATTTTGGATGCTCCTTTACAGTCGGATGTGTTGTTTGGATCGCCTGTGGAAGCAGTTTTAAAGAAAATGGAGGACAAAGCTAAGTCTATGCAGACTGTTAAAGATTTTTTGCAGGTGCAGCCTCCAAGTTTAGTAGAAATTGGCCTGCTAAGGGGTGGACATATCCTGCTTATGATTCCCAGTCTAGGGGTAGGTCTAGACGTGGTAGGGGCAGGGCTCAAGGTTCTTTTAGGCCTAGATCAGGGAGTTCACCTGCTCAGACTTCTGGTGAGGGCAGGGGTCAGTCCTTTCGTAAACAGACCCAATGACCTGCCTGTTCAGCTGCCAGTGGACTCTCGTCTGGCAGCTCCTTTGGGAGGAAGACTGTCTCTTTTCAAAGAAAATTGGGATTTAATTACTCAAGACAGATGGGTGTTGGATATCATTCATCACGGTTACAGATTTTATTTCCACACAATGCCCCCTTTCAAAGGCATGCCAGACGTTCCTCCTTCACAAAGAAAAGAGGCTCACAAGCAAGTTACTCAGTTACTCCAGATGGCAGATGGGGGCCATTCAGCCAGTTCCTGTATCAGAAAGGGGCCTAGGTTTTTATTCTCGCCTGTTCCTAGTACCAAAGAAGGGGAACACGTGGAGACCAATTTTGGATTTATCTATCCTCAACACTTTTCTGGACATTCCCAAGTTCAAGATGTTGACGTTACAACAGCTTTTACCTCTACTGGGCAAAGATCATTGGATGGTAACTTTAGATCTCAAGGAAGCTTACCTTCATGTGCCTATAAGGCTAGGTTGCAGGAAGTATCTGCGGTTTCGAACTGGAGATTTTCATTATCAGTTCTCTGCATTGCCCTTTGGCTTATCCACTGCGCCCAGAGTATTCACAAAGGTTCTGGCTCCAGTGATAGCTTACTTCAGGCTTCAAGGAATTCAAATCTATCCTTATTTGGACGACTGCCTGATTCTGGCTCAAGAAAAGGAAGACCTTCTACAGCATCTGGAATATGTCATAGCAGTGCTAAGATGCCTAGGGTATTCTGTGAACGAAATAAAGTCCAGTCTAGTACCCTCTCAAGACATGTGCTTTCTGGGTGTGAGACTGAATACAGCAGCCCAGATGGCCTTTTAACCCCGGACAAACAAAAGAGTCTGTCACTTTACTTCCATCAACTATCTCATCAGTCCGTGCTGACTGCAAGGACAGTCCTTCAAGCATTAGGGTTCATGGCATCTTGTATTCTGGTGCTTCCCAATGCCAAACTGCATATGAGGAAGCTGCAATGGTATCTCAAAAATGTATGGACACAGCACTGCCAGGATTTGGACACTGTCATTCATATAATACCTTGCCTTCAAAAAGAATTCTTGTGGTGGGCTCAGGAATGTCACCTAAACAAGGGACTCTCTGTGACCCGCAGAGGCGAGTCAGATTTTAACGACAGATGCCTCGGACATTGCTTGGGGAGCTCATCTAAATGGAAAGTGGATACAGGACAAGTGGCCTGCCAGACTACAGCATCTACATATCAACATGAAGGAGATGTTAGCAGTCCAGTTTGCATTGATGGCTTTCAAGGAGTTACTTCTTCCAGGGCAGGTGTTGATTCTAACAGACAACACAACTGTCATGTGGTACATCAACAAGCAAGGGGGAACACATTCTTATCCTCTATGCAGGCAGGCAATGATTTTATGGGAGACTGCGTTAAGCTTGCAACTAACTCTTCAGGCAAGGTTTCTGCCAGGAGCACAGAACTCCTTAGCAGATGTGTTAAGCAGACAAATCATGGATCCCCACGAGTGGAAACTGGATCTTCATGTATTTCAGACATTGACAGTGTCATGGGGAACTCCAGACATAGATCTGTTCGCTTCTCCACTAAACCACCAGCTGCCAAAGTATTGCACAAAGGGGTTTCATCACACAGCTTGGAAAGTGGATGCTCTGTCTTTCAGTTGGAAAAACCTTCATGTCTATGCCTTTCCACCTCTGCCTCTTCTTCCAAAGGTACTATTAAAGGTCAGACAAGACAGGCCAAGGATGATTTTGATAGCTCCAGATTGGCCTCGGCAACACTGGTATCCACTACTACGGAGTCTAGTAAAGAAGCCTCCATGGCCTTTACCTCTGATTCCTCATCTGTTATCTCAGAAGGACGGTCATCTGCTCAATGTCAAGCTTCACTCTCTTCATCTAACAGCCTGGCATATTCTCTGTTGAAACACAGCAGGTCTCAACTTCCTCAACAAGTTTTAAATGTGATTATGGAAGCTAGAAGACCTAGTACAAGGAAGGTGTACGCAGAAAAATGGAAGAGATTTTTATTTTGGAGTACATCAAAGAATTTGGGGGTTTCTGAGCCTAATTTGAGTGTGGCTCTTCAATATCTTACTGA